>NC_057810.1:675444905-675661737 GCF_018294505.1 Triticum aestivum
CCCCCGAGTGAGAGGGTTGCTCTCCACTCGGTAGGATTTTTATAACTTAGGCGAGTGCTTGCACTGCAGCTAAGCCCCCGAGTGAGAGGATTGCTCTCCACTCGGTAGGATTTTTATAACTTAGGCGAGTGCTTGCACTGCAGCTAAGCCCCCGAGTGAGAGGATTTCTCTCCACTCGGTAGGATTTTTATAACTTAGGCGAGTGCTTGGACTGCAGCTAAGCCCCCGAGTGAGAGGGTTGCTCTTCACTCGGTAGGATTTTTATAACTTAGGCGAGTCCTTGGACTGCAACTAAGCCTCCGAGTGGAAGGCTGGCTTACCACTTGGTAGGATTTTGATAAACTTAGGCGAAACGGATTCGCAGCTAAGCCTCCAAGTGAGAGTCTGGCTCACCACTCGGTAGGATTTTTACAAACTTAGGCGAAACGGATTCGCGGCTAAGTCACCCACTGAGGGGGAGTTTTATGTGGACAAAAATAAAAAGTGACAAAAATTATGGAGGAACTATGACACTATTATTTTGATGTCCATGAGGTACAGAAGTACTTTATTGCAACTCATCCGAGTGATAAAACTTAAGTGTAAAATGGGCGGAGTAGCTCCGCGTTCCAAGCTCGGGGCTCGTCGATATTATGCTCGACGTTGTAAAGACGATACGCCCCGTTGTGGAGGACCTTGGTGACGATGAAGGGACCTTCCCAAGAAGGAGCAAGCTTGTGTGGTTTGTGCTGATCCACTCGGAGAACCAAATCTCCTTCCTGGAAGGCTCGACCTCTCACATTTCTGGCGTGGAAACGACGCAAATCTTGTTGGTAGATGGTCGAACGGATCAGAGCCATCTCCCTTTCTTCCTCTAAAAGGTCGACTGCGTCCTGCCGCGCTTGTTCAGCTTCTGCTTCGTTGTAGATTTCAACTCGGGGAGCATTATGCAGAAGATCACTCGGCAAGACCGCTTCAGCTCCGTAGACCAAGAAGAATGGAGTTCTTCCGGTCGACCGATTAGGTGTGGTCCGCAGTCCCCAGAGTACAGAGGGAAGTTCGTCGACCCAAGCTCCAGCCGCGTGTTTGAGATCACGCATCAGTCGAGGTTTCAATCCCTTAAGAATCAGTCCATTAGCTCGCTCTGCTTGTCCATTCGACTGCGGATGGGCGACTGAAGCGTAGTCGACTCGTGTGCCCTGGGAGTTGCAGAAAGTTCTGAATTCTTCTGAGTCAAAGTTCGACCCATTATCCGTGATGATGCTGTGCGGGACTCCATATCTGAATATTAGTTCCCTGATGAAGCTAACAGCAGTACTGGTATCAAGGCTCTTGATTGGTTTAGCTTCGATCCACTTGGTGAACTTGTCGACTGCCACCAGCACATGCGTGAAACCGCTTCGTCCTGTTCTCAAAGGACCGACCATGTCCAGCCCCCAAACTGCAAAAGGCCAGACGAGTGGGATGGTCTTCAAAGCTGACGCAGGCTTGTGCGACATATTCGAGTAGAACTGACATCCCTCGCACTTATCCACTATCTCTTTTGCCATTTCATTCGCCTTGGGCCAGTAAAATCCGGCTCGGTATGCTTTGGCCACGATGGTCCGAGAGGACGCATGATGACCACAGGTCCCCGAGTGAATATCATTGAGGATGAGTCGACCTTCTTCTGGTGTTATGCACTTCTGACCGACTCCAGTCGCGCTTTCTCTGTATAATTGTCCTTTGATTACGGTAAAGGCCTTAGATCGACGGACGATCTGTCGAGCCTCTTCCTCATCCTCCGGAAGCTCTTTCCTCAGGATATATGCGACATACGGAATCGTCCAGTCGGGAATGACCACCAAAACCTCCATGATCAAGTCGACCACAGCTGGGACTTCAACTTCAGTCGGATCTGTGGCACTCTTGGGCTGCGGAGTGTGTATATGTTCCAAGAACACACCACTCGGAATGGCTTCTCTCTTGGAACCTATCTTTGCTAGATCATCAGCTGCTTGGTTTTTCAGTCGGGGTATATGATGGAGCTCCAACCCCTCGAACTTCTTTTCCAGCTTCCTCACTGCACTGCAGTATCCAGTCATGGCTGGGCTTCTCACGTCCCACTCTTTCATCACCTGATTGACCACTAAATCCGAGTCGCCATAGACCATTAGGCGACGGACGCCGAGTGAAATGGCCATGCGCAACCCATATAGGAGGGCCTCATATTCTGCCTCATTGTTGGAGGAATCAAAGTGAATCTGGAGCACGTATCTGAGCTTATCTCCTCTGGGGGAAACTAGGACAACCCCAGCACCGGAACCATTCAACATCTTAGAGCCATCAAAAAACATGGTCCAATGCTCCGAGTGAACTTCAGTCGGCTGCTGCTGTTCAATCCACTCGGCGAGGAAATCTGCTATTGCCTGGGACTTAATGGCTTTCTTTGCCTCAAACTTGATATCAAGGGGAAGAAGTTCAATCGCCCATTTGGCCACTCGACCAGTTGCATCTCTGTTATGCAAAATTTCTGATAGTGGAGCGTCGCTGACGACTGTGATGGAATGGTCAGAGAAATAATGAGCAACCTTCTTTGTGGTCATGTATATCCCATACACAAGCTTCTGATAATGAGGATATCTCTGCTTGGATGGAGTCAAGACTTCAGACAAATAATAGACTGGGCGCTGAACTTTGAGAGCTTTTCCTTCTTCTTCCTGCTCGACCGTTAGCACAGTACTGACGACTTGTCCTGTGGCTGCGATGTAGAGCAACAGAGGCTCTTTGCTGATTGGAGCAGCAAGCACCGGCTGGGTGGAGAGCAGAGCTTTTAGCTCGGCAAACGCTGCATCAGCTTCTGGAGTCCACTCGAACTTGTCGGCCTTCTTCATCAGTCGGTAAAGAGGCAGTGCCTTTTCACCGAGTCGTGAGATGAATCGACTTAATGCGGCCAAGCATCCAGTAAGCTTCTGGACATCATGCACTCGCACAGGGCGTTTCATTCGGAGAATAGTGCCAATCTTCTCTGGGTTAGCATCGATTCCCCGTTCGAAAACGAGAAAACCGAGTAACTTGCCACCAGGAACTCCAAATGTGCACTTTGATGGATTGAGCTTGATATCATACCTTCTGAGGTTGGCAAATGTTTCGGCGAGGTCAGCGAGCAGGTCGGAACCTTTTCGTGACTTGACAACAATATCATCCATATAAGCTTCCACATTCCGACTGATTTGAGTGAGTAGACACTTCTGAATCATTCGCATAAATGTGGCTCCGGCATTCTTGAGGCCGAATGGCATGGTGATATAGCAGAAGCACCCGAATGGAGTGATGAAAGCTGTTTTTACCTCATCGGGCCCGTACAGACGGATCTGGTGGTACCCGGAGTAAGCATCTAAAAAAGACAACCTCTCGCATCCCGCGGTCGAGTCGACAATTTGATCTATGCGAGGGAGAGGAAAGTGATCTTTCGGGCAGGCCCAGTTGATGTGCTTGAAATCAATGCACATTCGGAGCCACTTGTCCTTCTTAGGGACCATGACGACATTAGCGAGCCACTCGGAGTGGTATATTTCTCGGATAAATCCTGCCACCAACAGTCGAGCCACTTCTTCACCAATGGCCTTTCTCTTCTGGACAGCGGACCGCCGAAGATGCTCTTTGACTGGTTTTGCAGACGAGTCGACTCTTAGGCGATGCTCAGCCAGTCCCCTGGGAACACCTGGCATGTCAGCGGGCTTCCATGCAAAAATGTCCCAGTTCTCACGGAGGAACTGGATGAGCGCTTCTTCCTATTTCGGGTCGAGTGTTGTGGAAATGCGAGTCGGAGCTGCTTCGGGGTCGGTCGGGTGAATGTGAACAGGCTTCGTCTCACCGGACGACTGGAATGCAGACTCTGTGGCGGGCTTCTTGGATCGCAGCAAGTCACTCGGATCTGCGTTTTGCTTGTATTCTTCGAACTCGACCGCTGTCACATGGGAATCGGCAATCTTGGAGCCCTTCTGAAAGCACTCTTCTGCTTTTTTCCTATCACCGGTGACAGTGATCACTCCTTTGGGGCCGGGCATCTTCAATTTGAGGTACACGTAACATGGTCGAGCCATGAATCGTGCATAGGCTGGTCTCCCCAAAATGGCATGATATGCACTCTGAAAATCCACGACCTCAAACGTCAACTTTTCTTTGCGAAAATGCTTCGAATCACCAAACACTACGTCCAAAGCTATCTGGCCGAGTGACTCGGCCTTCTTCCCTGGTATAACTCCATGAAAGCTCATGTTACTAGTGCTCAGTCGGGACATCGGAATGCCCATACCTTTCAATGTGTCTGCATATAACAGATTCAGCCCACTCCCACCATTCATCAGCACTTTTGTCAGTCGAGTGCCTTCGACCACTGGATCGACCACCAAAGCTTGCCTCCCAGGGGTGGCAATATGAGTCGGGTGATCAGACTGGTCGAATGTGATGGGTGTTTGAGACCACTTCAGATAATTTGCCTTTGCTGGGGCAACCATGTTCACCTCTCGGTTAATCACTTTCAGTCGACTTCTGCTTTCCACATCTGCAAAGATCATCAGAGTGGAGTTGATATGCGGATATCCTCCCTCACTGTCCTCCTTGTCTTCGGCCTTGTCCGACTCCTTCTCCTTGTCCTTAGACTGTTTTCCCTGAAACTGCTGGATCAGGAGTCGACATTGGCGAGTGGTGTGCTTCGGGTAGATGATATTCCCCTCTTCGTCTTTCTTCGTGTGAATATGACATGGCATATCCAACACGTCGTTCCCTTCTTTATCCTTTACCTTCTTGGGGTTCCAGGATCCTTTTGGTTTCCCCTTAAACTTTCCTTGAGTCACGGCCAGAGCCTCTCCAGGAGCTGCCGGTTCAGCCTTCCGCTTCTGTTTCCGACTGGTGTTTCCCTTTTCCGACTGACTCGGCTTGTGCTTGCCGCTTCGGAGTCGGTCTTCTTCTTCGCCGTTGGCATACTTAGTAGCAATCTCCATCATCCGACTCAAGGTCATGTCACCGGTTCGACCAAATTTCAAGCTCAGTTCTCTGTTCTTGACGCCGTCTTTGAAGGCACAGACTGCCTGATGATCAGAGACATTTTCCACAGTGTGGTGCAAAGTGATCCACCTCTGAATATACTCTCTGAGAGTCTCATTAGCTTTCTGCACGCAGACTTGCAACTCTGTCAATCCAGCTGGTCGCTTGCAAGTCCCTTCAAATGTTCTGACGAACACTCGGGACAGATCTTCCCAAGTGTAAATGCTGCTAGGAGGTAATTGAGTCAACCATGCCCTGGCAGAACCTTCCAGCATGAGAGGCAAGTGCTTCATGGCCACCTCGTTGTTTCCACCACCAATCTGAACTGCCACTCGGTAGTCTTCAAGCCAAGTTTCAGGCTTAGACTCACCAGTGAACTTGCTGACTCCTGTTGCCAACCTGAAATTGGGGGGGATAACTGCGGCTCTGATAGCTCTACTGAAACATTCAGGACCAGAAACATGCACTCGACTGCTTGTGGGTACATCTCTGTCGAGTGCACCTCGATGGGCTCTGTTCCGGTCGACCAACCCTTGCACGATAATGGACCGCGCGTCGAAGCCTGGCTCTCTGGGGTCAACTGGAACTCTTCGCCCTGTACTGTACTGACGCCTATCATCTGGCTGCCGAGGAGCGTAAGACCCACCCCTCGGAGGGGAATAGGGCACTCGACGCCTATCATCTCGGTCGAGTCTGTCGCCGTATTGATCTCGCCGATTCTCGCGCCCTTCGCGCCGCGGAGGCGATCTGGGGCTGTGAGCCGACTGAACCGTATTCACAGTGACGGATCGACTGTGAATTCTGTTGCGCGACTAAGACACGGCTGAATTCTGATCTCCTGCTGCTCGGAGCAGATCCCTGATCTGCAGCAAGCCTCTGCCAGCTTCCGACTGCGAAGGCTGAATGGACTCTGCTATACGGGTCGCAGCTGCTAAATTCTGAATTGGGGTTCGATATACCTGAGTCGGCGGGAAGAGTTGACGTCGACTGGTGTCGGGAACTCGTTGCCGCGCGCGCTCGTCGAGTGCTCGCTGAAGGTTCTCCAGTCGAGTGCGCTCGGCCAAATTGGCCAGGCGCGTCTCCTCCAAGGCACGAGCCTCGGGGGTTTCCCCTGCGATGGGAATACGCAGGGGATCCTCGTTCCTGCGGCGAAGTTCCTCTCTTTGCAGAGAGTCGAGTGGCTCGGGTTGGTACTCTTCGTAGCCTCGCACAGGATCGCCGCCGTCACCTGCTCCACCGCCACGGGCGAAGCCAGGGGGACTGTGGGGTCCATCGACCATCAAGATTTCCGCCGCTGGATCACTGCTACCGCACTCGGATGCAGTCTCTACGGAGCCAGTCGACAGGTCGAACAAGCCGTAGAGAGGTTTGTCGGGCTCGATTGCCGCGACTTGGGTGGTGGCCGATTGGCGAGCCACCGCGTGCCTCACCCATCGCTGAAGCCTCGACCAGCCCGAGCGCTTGCGCTGGCGGGAGACCGGGAGGGTGGACGATGGAGGAGCCGACCGATACTGGGTCGACGGTTGCCGCAGCAGAACGCCGCGGACACATGCACGAAAATGCGTCGCACCACGGACGGGGAGCGCATCTACGTCGAGTGGAGCCTCCTGGAGCCATGCGGAGTCGTCGGCGATGAAGGTGAGAGTGCCGAGACGGATCTCTTGACCCTCGACCAAAACTCCAGCAGACACCATGATGAAAGTACTCAGAAGAATCGCAACTTCTCCACAAAATCGCTAAAACACCTACCCCACGGTGGGCGCCAACTGTCGTGGTTCTAAGCCTGACAGTAGAGTGGGGGGTAGGTATGGAGAGGCAAGGTCCTAGCTATGGAGAGGTTGTAAGCACAAAGGATGTACGAGTTCAGGCCCTTCTCGGAAGAAGTAACAGCCCTACGTCTCGGAGCCCGGAGGCGGTCGAGTGGATTATGAGTGTATGAACTACAAGGTGCCGAACCCTTCTGCCTGTGGAGGGGGGTGGCTTATATAGAGTACGCCAGGACCCCAGCCAGCCCACGAAGGAGAGGGTTTAAGGTGAGTTAAGTCTGGGGCGTTACTGGTAACGCCCCACATAAAGTGCCTTTACTATCATAAAGTCTACTTGATTACAGGCCGTTGCAGTGCAGAGTGCCTCTTGACCTCCTGGTGGTCGAGTGAGTCTTCGTGGTCGAGTCCTTCAGGCCAGTCGAGTGAATCCTCGTTGGTCGACTGGAAGGCGACCTCTTCTAAGGATGTCCTGGGGTAAGTTACTTGGATCAGGTCTATGACCCTACCCTAGGTACATAACCCCATCAGGAAGAAAATTTGTCTTGACAGTATCAAGATCCTCAAGCCATGAAACATAATGACTGAGCTCCTCGCAGTTGAGTTCAGCCCCAGGACAGTATACGGTCATGTCTACCAAGCGCTGGACATGTTTGCTTGCACCGAAATAAGCTGATAATACAAATTAGTTGTCAACTATTTTTGAATAAACAATATCAAAGACATAAATATGGTTCAGAAACTTACATAATGGTATAACTGGAGGCGTCTGCACATCGACCTAGATGTCGGTATTACCTTCAATATCATCTTCCGGACGGATATCAAAGGTGATAACCATATCAGGCTCAAATGCATCAGTCTTGCATAGTGCTCGCCATGTTTTGCATCCAAAATAGGTGTAGTCGTATGAATTGTATAATTTTGCATGGAAAATATAACCATGCTCGGTCTTCAAGTAAACTTTCTTTTCCTCCGTACTATGAATGAAACCTATCTTATCCAATACAAAAACTCTTGCATGGCAGGGATACGCTAGTAGAATAGTAAAAAAAATAAGTTGAAGCAAATGAAGCAGATGTCATGCTTAATTACGAAAAAAGACTTGTCGTTGTGACTTACTATATCCACTTGGAAGTTCTCGTCCAGCTTGATGCTGAAGCGCCTATCATCATCTAGGAAGATTCCGTCGCACAGGCCGCGCTTGTCTTCGCAGTATTTGCAAATACCAAAATCCTTTTCGTCGTCAGACATTTCCTATGTTCATAGTTAAAACATTAATTGAAAATCGATCGAAGACAACTACCAGGATACTCAACACACAAATCCGGGGCACTCAATATTTCCTACATATTCTGGCACAAGTCATGCCAAAATTCACGGAAAAATTCGGCATGGCCTTTGCTAAAATAGGACATATCGAGCGCCTGAAATTTGCTGGAACGGGAATGAGTCAACACTCTGGCAAAACATAGGCCACTCGGAGGTGTAACCTACAAATATGACTGTCCACTTGTATATTGAGCAACAGAAGATATACATTTCAAAATATCTTATAGGACTCAAATTAGCATGCATTCAATAAGCAAAAGTAAATCATCTCATGCGTCCGTACATCGTCGAATATTATCACTAATACATCACGAATAGTGTCATACATATAACATCACTAATACAACTAAAACCCTAGCACACGACGGGTATCGGCGCGGGCGGTGGACACCCACAGAGAAGGAACCATCATGGGATCATAGCTCTAGTGAGATCCCCGGAGAACCTGCCAGGTATTGGAGAACGACCTGTGCTCCAACGCAAACAAGTATCGATGGACATGCGCGTCCTCCTCACTGACACGGTGACGCACCACCTCCGCGGAGTCCTCGAGCCTCTGGATCGTCACTGGCCCACACGACCGCCACCAAAGAAGGTTCGGGTCAACGACTTGCTGGCTCCTCACCAACCTGCGCCCCCCGGTAGGTAGCACCTCCCAGTACCACCCCGGCGGAGCCCAGTGCCGGACATGTACGATCTGGTCAAGCAGGTGTTGTCCTCCGCCGACTCGACGATGAGGATGCGGGATAGGCATCGTCCACGTCGAGGCGGGGAAAATTGCTTTAATTAAAAAATAGCAACAAGTTCTTACTAACTAGTTCTATTAATTCAACTAGTTCTTACTAAAAATAAACTTACTATAAATAAAAATATTCTAGTACCTAATTAGTACCTAGTTCTTACTAACTAATTAGTACCTAGGAACTACTACCCTAATTACCATCTAATTTGATGAACCTATAGGGGTGGAAAGTGGTAGCGGATATTTCAATTATCCAACTAAAAGTGAAATAAGTGGTCCAATTTTACTCGTTTTATGATTCATCTTAGAAATTCGATTCATTTTCACCCTTACATGAACCCTAACTCATTTGAGCCGCATCCGCATCCGATTTGTTTCCACTCTTACATGAACCCTAACTAATTTGATGCAACTAAAATATAAAGAAACCCTAGGCAGAGGTAGGGGAGAGGGAGGAGCGGGCGTGCTCACCTCGGGTGCCTGCGACGAGGGAGGGGCAGGGCGGCATCGAGGTCAGGGTCAGGGCTCGGGCGCGCGATGGATGGCGGACGGTGTCGAGGTCGGTGTCGGGGGCGGCGTTGAGGTCGGGGGTGGGGGCGGTGTTGAATCTGGGGTCGGGGCAGCGTAGAGGGTGCGGAGAGCGCGCGGCGGCCGACGGGCGACGGCGGCGGCCGATGGGCGATGGCAGCGGCGAGAGTGGAGAGAGTTGGATTTGGGGGAAGTGGCCACGTGGGGAAGGACGAACCCCGTGGTTAAGTCAGAAGTAGCAGTAGCGCATTCTAGGAAAAGCGATGCTGCTATCTTAGCTACATCGCGTTCTGTGATACACTCTACTGCTACTCCTTTCTCTTTTTTCCCCTTTTCATTTAGTTTTCTTCACATTTTATTTTTTTCCTTTCACCTTATCCTATTTCTTTCATTTTCAATTACCTTTCTATTTTCTTTCCATTTAATTTTATAACCTTTAGCAGTAGCGAGTTTATATTAAAACGCGCTGCTACAAATAAAGTAGCGGTAGCGCGGTTCGTCATAGGTCGCTACTACTATGTGTAGCCTATCGGCTAAGCCGTGGGAATTTTAGTAGTAACGTGTTTATAGCCAGACGTGCTACTGCTAGATCTTTATCTGCAGCACGGTTTCCTCAGGCGCGCTACTGCTACTTAGCACCAGCGTGCTTTTTTGACCCACGCTACTGCTAAAGTTCTATGTATAAGGTTTTTCCTAGTAGTGGATGTCTATCTGAGTGGGAGTTCATAAGATGAACTTAATTATCCTGAACATAGTAAAAAAATCTTTGCAAATTATGTGGTAAGCTCGCGCTTTAGTTCTATTGTTTAGATATGTTCCTAGAGAAAATTCAGTTGAAAGTTGATAGTAGCGATTATGCGGACTAGGTCCGTAAACTGAGGATTGTCCTCGTTGCTTCGAAGAAGGCTTATGTCCTTAATGCATTCCTCAGTGTGCTGAACCTCGAACGTCGTCTGTGGATGTTTCGAACATCTAACATACACGTTTTGATAACTACATGATAGTTCAGTTAAACGGTTTAGAGTTGAGGCACCAAAGACGATTTTGAAACGTCGCGGAACATATGAGATGTTTCGAGGGCTGAAATTGGGATTTCAGGCTCGTGCCCACGTCAAGAGGTAAAAGACCTTCGACGATTTTCTTAGCCTGCAAACTAAGGGAGAAAAGCTCAATCGTTGAGCTTGTGCTCAGATTGTCTGAGTACCTCAATCACTTGAATCGTGTGGGAGTTAATCTTCCAGATGAGATAGTGATGTTTTTCCAAAGTCATTGCCACCAAGCCGCTAAGAGCTTCGTGATGAACTATAAAGGGATAGATATGACGATCCTTGAGATATTCGCGATGTTTGACACCGCGAAAGTAGAAATCAAGAAGGAGCATCAATTGTTGATGGTTGGTGAAACCACTAGTTTCAAGAAGGGCAAGGGCAAGAAGGGATACTTCATGAAACGGCAAATTAGCTGCCGCTCTAGTGAAGAAACCCAAGGTTGAACCCAAACCCGAGACTAAGTGCTTCTGTAATAAGGGGAACAGCCACTGGAGTAGAATTACCCTAGATACTTGGTAGATGAGAAGGCTGGCAAGGTTGATAGAAGTATATTGGATATACATTATGTTAATGTGTACTGAGGGAGTCCTGGATTAGGGGGTGTTTGGATAGCCGAACTATCACCTTTGGCCGGACTCCTGGACTATGAAGATACAAGATTGAAGACTTCATCCCGTGTCCGGATGGGACTTTCCTTGGCGTGGAAGGCAAGCTTGGCGATACGGATATGTAGATCTCCTACCATTGTAACCGACTCTGTGTAACCCTAACCCTCTTCGGTGCCCATATAAACCGGAGGGTTTTAGTCCATAGGACGAACAAGAATCATACCATAGGCTAGCTTCTAGGGTTTAGCCTCTCTGATCTTGTGGTAGATCTACTCTTGTACTACCCATATCATCAGTATTAATCAAGCAGGAGTAGGGTTTTACCTCCATCGAGAGGGCCCGAACCTGGGTAAAAACTTCGTGTCCCTTGTCTCCTGTTACCATCCGCCTAGACACATAGTTCGGGACCCCCTACCCGAGATCCGCCGGTTTTAACACCGACATTGGTGCTTTCATTGAGAGTTCCTCTTGTTGGAAATATGCCCTAGAGGCAATAATAAAATGGTTATTATTATATTTCTGTGTTCATGATAATTGTCTGTTATTCATGCTATAACTGTGTTATCCGGAAATCGTAATACACGTGTGAATACATAGACCACAACATGTCCCTAGTAAGCCTCTAGTTGACTAGCTCGTTGATCAACAGATAGTCATGGTTTCCTGACTATGGGCATTGGATGTCGTTGATAACGGGATCACATCACTAGGAGAATGATGTGATGGACAAGACCCAATCCTAAGCATAGCTCAAAGATCGTGTAGTTTGTTTAGCTAGAGCTTTTCCAAATGTCAAGTATCATTTCCTTAGACCATGAGATTGTGCAACTCCCGGATACCGTAGGAGTGCTTTGGGTGTGCCAAACATCACAACGTAACTGGGTGACTATAAAGGTGCACTACGGGTTTCTCCGAAAGTGTCTGTTGGGTTGGCACGAATCGAGACTGGGTTTTGTCACTCCGTATGACGGAGAGGTATCTCTGGGCCCACTCGGTAATGCATCATCATAATGAGCTCAATGTGACCAAGTGTCTGGTCACGGGATCATGCATTACGGTACGAGTAAAGTGACTTGCCGGTAACGAGATTAAACGAGGTATTGGGATACCGACGATCGAGTCTCGGGCAAGTAACGTACCGATTGACAAAGAGAATTGTATACGGGGTTGATTGAATCCTCGACATTGTGGTTCATCCGATGAGATCATCGAGGAGTATGTGGGAGCCAACATGGGTATCCAGATCCCGCTGTTGGTTATTGACCGGAGAGGCGTCTCGGTCATGTCTGCATGTCTCCCGAACCCGTAGGGTCTACACACTTAAGGTTCCGAGACACTAGGGTTGAAGAGATATTAGTATGCAGTAACCCGAAAGTTGTTTGGAGTCCCGGATGGGATCCCGGACATCACGCGGAGTTCCGGAATGGTCCGGAGGTGAAGAATTATATATAGGAAGTCAGGTTTCAGCCATCGGGAAAGTTTCGGGGGTCACCGGTATTGTACCAGGACCATCGGAAGGGTCCTGGGGTCCACCAGGTGGGGCCACCTATCCCGGAGGGCCCCATGGGCTGAAGTGGGAGGGGAACCAGCCCCAGGTGGGCTGGTGCGCCCCCCCTTGGGCCCCCCTGCGCCTAGGGTTGGAAACCCTAGGGTGGGGGGTGCCTCCACCTGGCGTGGGGGGCAAGTTTCCCCCCTGGCCGCCGCCCCCCTTGGAGATCCCATCTCCTAGGGCCGCCCCCCCTAGGGGGCCTATATAAAGAGGGGGGGGAGGGAGGGCAGCCACACCCATGCTCTTGGCGCCTCCCTTCCCCCTTGGTACACCTCTCCCTCTCGTAGAAGCTCGGCGAAGCCCTGCCGAGATCACTGCTGCATCCACCACCACGTCGTCGTGCTGCTGGATCTCCATCAACCTCTGCTTCCCCCTTGCTGGATCAAGAAGGAGGAGACATCTTCCTCAACCGTACGTGTGTTGAACGCGGAGGTGCTGTCTGTTCAGCACTAGGCTCATCGGTGATTTGGATCACGGCGAGTACGACTCCCTCAACCCCGTTCTCTTGAACGCTTCAGGTCAAGATCTACAAGGGTATGTATATGCACTCCTTTCTCTCATTGCTAGATGAACTCATAGATTGATCTTGGTGAAAGCGTATGATTTTTTTTATTTTCTGCAACGTTCCCCAACAGTGGCATCATGAGCTAGGTCTATGTGTAGTTCTCTTTGCACGAGTAGAACACAATTTGTTGTGGGCGTAGATGTTGTCAACTTTCTTGCCACTACTAGTCTTATTTTGCTTCGGCGGCATCATGGGATGAAGTGGCCCGGACGGACCTTACACGTACACTTACGTGAGACAGGTTCCACCGACTGACATGCACTAGTTGCATAAGGTGGCTAGCGAGTGTCTATCTCTCCCACTTTAGTTGGAGCGGATTCGATGAAAAGGGTCCTTATGAAGGGTAAATAGAAGTTGGCATATCACGTTGTGGCTTTCACGTAGGTAAGAAAACGTTCTTGCTAGAACCCTATTGCAGCCACATAAAAACATGCAACAACAATTAGAGGACATCTAACTTGTTTTTGCAGCATGTGTTTTGTGATGTGATATGGCCAAAAGTTGTGATGAATGATATATATGTGATGTATGAGATCATGTTCTTGTAATAGGAATCACGACTTGCATGTCGATGAGTATGACAACCGGCAGGAGCCATAGGAGTTGTCTTTATTTTTTGTATGACCTGCGTGTCATTGAGAAACGCCATGTAAATTACTTTACTTTATTGCTAAACGCATTAGCCATAGTAGTAGAAGTAATAGTTGGCGAGAAACTTCAAGGAGACACGATGATGGAGATCATGATGATGGAGATCATGGTGTCATGCCGGTGACGAAGATGATCATGGAGCCCCGAAGATGGACATCAAAGGAGCTATATGATATTGGCCATATCATGTCACTATTTGATTGCATGTGATGTTTATCATGTTTTTCATCTTGTTTACTTAGAACGACGGTAGTAAATAAGATGATCCCTCATAATAATTTCAAGAAAAGTGTTCCCCCTAACTCTGCACCGTTGCGAAGGTTCGTTGTTTCGAAGCACCACGTGATGATCGGGTGTGATAGATCCTAACGTTCGAATACAACGGGTGTAAGCCAGATTTACACATGCAATACACTTAGGTTGATTTGACGAGCCTAGCATGTATAGACATGGCCTCGGAACACGGAGGACCGAAAGGTCGAGCATGAGTCGTATAGAAGATATGATCAACATGGAGATGTTCACCGACGTCAACTAGTCCGTCTCACGTGATATCGGACACGGCCTAGTTGACTCGGATCATGTTTCACTTAGATGACTAGAGGGATGTCTAATCTGAGTGGGAGTTCATTAAATAATTTGATTAGATGAACTTAATTATCATGAACTTAGTCTAAAATCTTTACAATGTGTCTTGTAGATCAAATGGCCCACATTACCCTCAACTTCAACGCGTTCCTAGAGAAAACCAAGATGAAAGATTATGGCAACAACTATACGGACTGGGTCCGGAACCTGAGGATCATCCTCATAGCTGCCAAGAAAGATTATGTCCTAGAAGCGCCGCTAGGTGAAGCACCAATCCCAGAGAACCAAGACATTATGAACGCTTGGCAGTCTTGTGCTGATGATTACTCCCTCGTTCAGTGCGGCATGCTTTACAGCTTAGAACCAGGGCTCCAGAAGCGTTTTCAGCAACACGAAGCATATGAGATGTTCGAAGAGCTGAAAATGGTTTTCCAAGCTCATGCCTGGGTTGAGAGATATGAAGTCTCCGACAAGTTCTTAAGCTGTAAGATGGAGGAAAATAGTTCTGTCAGTGAGCACATACTCAAGATGTCTGGGTTGCACAACCGCTTGACTCAGCTGGGAGTTAATCTCCCGGATGACGTGGTCATTGACAGAATCCTTCAGTTGCTTCCACCGAGCTACAAGAGCTTTGTGATGAACTTCAATATGCAGGGGATGGAAAAGACCATTCCCGAGGTATATTCAATGCTGAAATCATCGGAGGTAGAGATCAAAAAGGAACATCAAGTGTTGATGGTGAATAAAACCACTAAGTTCAAGAAAGGCAAGGGTAAGAAGAACTTCAAGAAGGACGGCAAGGGAGTTGCCGCGCCCGGTAAGCCAGTTGTCGGGAAGAAGTCAAACAATGGACCCAAGCCTGAAACTGAGTGCTTTTTTTGCAAGGGAAGTGGTCACTAGAAGCGGAACTGCCCCAAGTACTTAGCGGACAAGAAGGCCGGCAAAACCAAAGGTATATGTGATATACATGTAATTGATGTGTACCTTACCAGTACTCGTAGTAGCTCTTGGGTATTTGATACCGATGCGGTTGCTCATATTTGTAACTCAAAGCAGGAGCTGCGGAATAAGCGGAGACTGGCGAAGGACGAGGTGACGATGCGCGTCGGGAATGGTTCCAAGGTCGATGTGATCGCCGTAGGCACGCTACCTCTACATTTACCTACGGGATTAGTTTTAAACCTCAACAATTGTTATTTAGTACCAGCTTTGAGCATGAACATTGTATCAGGATCTCGTTTAATTCGAGATGGCTACTCATTTAAATCCGAGAATAATGGTTGTTCTATTTATATGAGATATATGTTTTATGGTCATGCCTCGCTGGTGAATGGTTTATTCTTAATGAATCTCGAGCGTAATGTTACACATATTCATAGTGTGAATTCCAAAAGATGTAAAGTTGATAACGATAGTTCCACATACTTGTGGCACTGTCGCCTTGGTCACATTGGTGTCAAGCGCATGAAGAAGCTCCATGCTGATGGACTTTTAGAGTCTCTAGATTATGAATCGTTTGACACATGCAAACCATGCCTCATGGGCAAAATGACCAAGACTCCGTTCTCCGGAACAATGGAGCGAGCAACCAACTTATTGGAAATCATACATACGGATGTGTGCGGTCCAATGAGTGTTGAGGCTCGCGGAGGATATCGTTATGTTCTCACTCTCACTGATGACTTGAGTAGATATGGGTATGTCTACTTGATGAAACACAAGTCTGAGACCTTTGAAAAGTTCAAGGAATTTCAGAATGAGGTAGAGAATCAATGTGACCGAAAGATAAAGTTCTTACGATCAGATCGTGGAGGAGAATATTTAAGTCACGAATTTGGTACGCACTTAAGGAAATGTGGAATGGTTTCACAACTCACGCCACCTGGAACACCTCAACGTAACGGTGTGTCCGAACGTCGTAATTGCACTTTATTGGATATGGTGCGATCTATGATGTCTCTTACCGATTTACCGCTATCATTTTGGGGATACGCTCTAGAGACAACTACATTCACTTTAAATAGGGCACCATCTAAATCGTTGAGATGACACCGTATGAATTATGGTTTGGGAAGAAACCTAAGCTGTCATTTCTAAAAGTTTGGGGATGCGATGCTTATGTCAAGAAACTTCAACCTGAAAAGCTCGAACCCAAGTCGGAAAAATGCATCTTCATAGGATACCCTAAGGAAACCATTGGGTATACCTTCTACGTCAGATCCGAAGGCAAGATCTTTGTTGCCAAGAACGGGTCCTTTCTGGAGAAAGATTTTCTCTCGAAAGAATTAAGTGGGAGGAAGGTGGAACTTGATGAAGTACTACCTCTTGAACCGGTGAGTAGCGAAACTCAGGAAGATGTTCCTGTGGTGCCAACACCAACTGAAGAGGAAGTTAATGATGATGATCAAGGTACTTCGGATCAAGTTACTACTGAACTTCGTAAGTCCACACGGACACGTTCCGCACCAGAGTGGTATGGCAACCCTGTCCTGGAAATCATGTTGTTAGACAACGGTGAACCTTTGAACTATGAAGAAGCGATGGTGGGCCCAGATTCCAACAAATGGCTTGAAGCCATGCAATCCGAGATAGGATCCATGTATGAAAACAAAGTATGGACTTTGACAGACTTGCCCGATGATCGGAGAGTGATAGAAAACAAATGGATCTTTAAGAAGAAGACGGACGCGGATGGTAATGTTACCATCTATAAAGCTCGACTTGTCACTAAGGGTTATCGACAAGTTCAAGGGGTTGACTACGATGAGACTTTCTCACCCGTAGCGAAGCTGAAGTCCGTCTGAATCATGTTAGCAATTGTCGCATACTATGATTATGAGATATGGCAGATGGATGTCAAAACGGCATTCCTTAATGGCCATCTTAAGGAAGAACTGTATATGATGCAGCCGGAAGGTTTTGTCGACCCTGAGAATGCTAACAAGGTTTGCAGGCTCCAACGATCCATTTATGGGCTGGTGCAAGCATCTCGGAGTTGGAACATTCGCTTTGATGAGATGATCAAAGCGTTTGGGTTTATGCAGACTTATGGAGAACCCTGCGTTTACAAGAAAGTGAGTGGGAGCTCTGTAGCATTTCTCATATTATATGTAGATGACATACTTTTGATGGGAAATGATATAGAACTTTTGGACAGCATTAAGGCCTACTTGAATAAGTGTTTTTCAATGAAGGACCTTGGAGAAGCTGCTTACATATTAGGCATCAAGATCTATAGGGATAGATCGAGACGCCTCATAGGTCTTTCACAAAGCACATGCCTTGATAAGATATTGAAGATGTTCAATATGGATCAGTCCAAGAAAGGGTTCTTGCCTGTATTGCAAGGTGTGAGATTGAGCTCGGCTCAATGCCCGACCACGGCATAAGATAAAGAAGAGATGAGTGTCATCCCTATGCCTCAGCCATAGGGTCTATTATGTATGCCATGCTGTGTACCAGACCTGATGTAAACCTTGCCGTAAGTTTGGTAGGAAGTTACCAAAGTAATCCCGACAAGGAACACTGGACAGCGGTCAAGAACATCCTAAAGTACCTGAAAAGGACTAAGGATATGTTTCTCGTTTATGGAGGTGACGAAGAGCTCGTCGTAAAGGGTTACGTCGACGCTAGCTTCGACACAGATCTGGATGACTCTAAGTCACAAACCGGATACGTGTATATTTTGAATGGTGGGGCAGTAAGCTGGTGCAGTTGTAAGCAAAGCGTCGTGGCGGGATCTACATGTGAAGCAGAGTACATGGCAGCCTCGGAGGCAGCACATGAAGCAATCTGGGTGAAGGAGTTCATCACTGACCTAGGAGTCATACCCAATGCGTCGGGGCCGATCACACTCTTCTGTGACAACACTAGAGCTATTGCACTTGCCAAGGAGCCCAGGTTTCACAAGAAGACCAGGCACATCAAGCGTCGCTTCAACTCCATACGTGAAAATGTTCAAGATGGAGACATAGATATTTGTAAAGTACATACAGACCTGAATGTAGCAGATCCGTTGACTAAACCTCTCCCTAGGGCAAAACATGATCAACACCAGAACGCTATGGGTGTTCGATTCATCACAATGTAACTAGAATATTGACTCTAGTGCAAGTGGGAGACTGTTGGAAATATGCCCTAGAGGCAATAATAAAATGGTTATTATTATATTTCTGTGTTCATGATAATTGTCTGTTATTCATGCTATAACTGTGTTATCCGGAAATTGTAATACACGTGTGAATACATAGACCACAACATGTAACTAGTAAGCCTCTAGTTGACTAGCTCGTTGATCAACAGATAGTCATGGTTTCCTGACTATGGGCATTGGATGTCATTGATAACGGGATCACATCATTAGGAGAATGATGTGATGGACAAGACCCAATCCTAAGCATAGCTCAAAGATCGTGTAGTTTGTTTAGCTAGAGCGTTTCCAAATGTCAAGTATCATTTCCTTAGACCATGAGATTGTGCAACTCCCGGATACCGTAGGAGTTCTATGGGTGTGCCAAACGTCACAACGTAACTGGGTGACTATAAAGGTGCACTACGGGTATCTCCGAAAGTGTCTGTTCGGTTGGCACGAATCGAGACAGGGATTTGTCACTCCGTATGATGGAGAGGTATCTCTGGGCCCACTCGATAATGCATCATCATAATGAGCTCAATGTGACCAAGTGTCTGGTCACGGGATCATGCATTACGGTATGAGTAAAGTAACTTGCCGGTAACAAGATTAAACGAGGTATTGGGATACCGACGATCGAGTCTCGGGCAAGTAACGTACCGATTGACAAAGGGAATTGTATACGGGGTTGATTGAATCATCGACATCATGGTTCATCCGATGAGATCATCGAGGAGTATGTGGGAGCCAACATGGGTATCCAGATCCCGCTGTTGGTTATTGACCGGAGAGGCGTCTCGGTCATGTCTGCATGTCTCCCGAACCCGTAGGGTCTACACACTTAAGGTTCGGTGACGCTAGGGTTGAAGAGATATTAGTAAATATGCAGTAACCCAAAAGTTGTTCGGAGTCCCGGATGGGATCCCGAACGTCACAAGGAGTTCCAGAATGGTCCGGAGGTGAAGAATTATATATAGGAAGTCAGGTTTCGGCCATCGGGAAAGTTTCGGGGGTCACCGGTATTGTACCGGGACCACCGGAAGGGTCCCCGGGGTCCACCGGGTGGGGCCTCCTATCCCGGAGGGTCCCATGGGCTGAAGTGGGAGGGGAACCAGCCCCAGTTGGGCTGGTATGCCCCCCTTGGGCCCTCCTGCGCCTAGGGTTGGAAACCCTAGGGTGGGGGGTGCCTCCATCTGGCTTGGTGGGCAAGTTTCCCCCCTGGCCGCCGCCCCCCTTGGAGATCCCATCTCCTAGGGCCGCCCCCCTAGGGGGCCTATATAAAGAGGGGGGGGGGAGGGAGGGCAGCCGCACCCATGCTCTTGGCGCCTCCCTTCCCCCTTGCTACACCTCTCCCTCTCGTAGAAGCTCGGCGAAGCCCTGCCGAGATCACTGCTGCATCCACCACCATGCCGTTGTGCTGCTGGATCTCTGTCAACCTCTCCTTCCCCCTTGCTGGATCAAGAAGGAGGAGACGTCTTCCTCAACCGTACGTGTGTTGAACGCGGAGGTGCTGTCCGTTCAGCACTAGGATCATCGGTGATTTGGATCACGACGAGTACGACTCCCTCCACCCCGTTCTCTTGAACTCTTCCGCTCGCGATCTACAAGGGTATGTAGATGCACTCATTTCTCTTGTTGCTAGATGAACTCATAGATTGATCTTGGTGAAACCGTAGAATTTTTTATTTTCTGCAACGTTCCCCAACACCTCTATGTCGTCATCTTTAGGCCCGATGGCTCCTCCGATCATCAACAACGATGCGGTCCAGGGTGAGACTTTTCTGCCCGGACAGATCTTCCTATTCCGCGGCTTTGCACTGCGGGCCAATTCGCTCGGCCATCTAGAGCAGATTGAAAGCTATGCCCCTGGCCATCAGGTCAGATTTGGAAGTTTGAACTATACGGCTGATGCCCGCGGAGACTTGATCTTCGACGGGTTCGAGCCACAGCCAAGCGCGCCGCACTGTCCCGATGGGCATGATCTAGCTCTGCCGCCGAACAGTACCCTGGAGGCTGCACTAGTGTCCGCTCCGACCCTTAGCTCGGAGCCGACCGCGCCGACCGAGGACGGGTGGCTAGACACCGCCTCGGGGGCTGCGATCTTTACGGCGATCGAGCGGAATACCATCTATGTCCTTTGCAAGGCTCGCAACTCCAAGGTGCCGGGCTCCTCTCCGGACATCAAACCTTCCGCGCCACTGCCAGTCGAATCCGATTGGGTGCCGGTCATGGAGTTCACCGCTGCGGACATTTTTCAGCACTCGCCCTTTGGCGACATCCTGAATTCACTAAAGTCTCTCTCTTTATCAGAAGAGCCCTGGCCGGACTATGGTCAGGAAGGTTGGGGTGCGGACGACGAAGAAATTCAAAGCCCACCCACCACCCACTTAGTAGCCACTGTCGATGATTTAACCGACATGCTCGACTTCGACTCCGAAGACATCGATGGTATGGACGATGATGCAGGACACGACCAAGAACCAGCGCCTACAGGGCACTGGAAGGCCACCTCGTCATACGACATTTACATGGTGGACATCCCAAAAGATGGGAATGGCGATGGAACAACGGAGGATGACCCCTCCAAGAAACAACCTAAGCGCCGACGTCAGCGGCGCTGCTCTAAATCCCGCCACAGCAAAAACGGTGATTCCGGCACGGGAGACAATAACACCCCAGAAAGTGCCGAAGACAACCCCCTCCAGCAAGATTCAGCACAGGAGGATGGAGAAGCCAGCCCTCATGAGAGAGCGGCAGACAGAGAGGTAGAGGACGATAATTACATGCCTCCCTCCGAAGACGAGGCAAGCCTCGACGATGACTAATTTATCATGCCCGAGGATCCTATCGAACAGGAGCATTTCAAACGCAGGCTTATGGCCACCGCAAGCAGCCTCAAGAAAAAGCAGCAACAGCTTAGAGCTAATCAAGATTTGCTAGCTCATAGATGGACTGAAGTCCTTGCGGTCGAAGAGTACGAACTCGAACGCCCCTCCAAGAGCTACCCAAAACGCAGGCTGCTACCACGATTAGAGGAGGAAGCACTCAAACCTACATCACCAGCGCAGGATGCGGCAAACCGGCCACCTCGTGGCCGCGACAGAGAGGCCTCTCGGCCCTCCACTCAAATCGCACCCCAGCGCCGCTCAAAAAATACCAAGGCATGGGGAAGTGCGCCAAACCTGCGAGACATATTGGAATACAAGGCAAGGCAAACAAGATCGACCTACGGATCGCGTGGGCGCCTCACTACATGTGACGACAACCGTCATGCCGGATACAGCAAATCCGGCCAGACCAAACACAGCAGACAAAGCCCATTCGAGCTACGTCGTGATATAGCCCAATGCAGAGGTGCCGCACACCCACTATGCTTCACAGACGAAGTAATGGATCATCAAATCTCTGAGGGTTTCAAACTCGTAAACATTGAATCATACGATGGCACAACAGATCCTGCGGTCTGGATCGAGAACTATCTCCTTCATATGCACATGGCCCGCGGTGATGATCTACACGCTATCAAATACCTCCCACTCAAGCTTAAAGGACCATCTCGGCATTGGCTTAACAGCTTGCCAGCAGAGTCAATTGGTTGTTGGGAAGACCTGGAAGCCGCATTCATCAACAATTTCCAGGGCACCTATGTGCGACCACCAGACGCCGATGACCTAAGCCACATAATTCAGCAGCCAGAGGAATCGGCCAGACAATTCTGGACACGGTTCCTAACCAAGAAAAATCAAATCATCGACTGTCCGGATGCAGAGGCCCTTGCAGCCTTCAAACATAACATCCGCGACGAGTAGCTCGCTCGACACCTAGGACAGGAAAAGACGAAATCCATGGCATCCCTCACAACACTCATGACCCGCTTTTGCGCGGGAGAAGACAGCTGGCTAGCTCGTAGTAACAACATGACCAAGAGCCCCGGTAATTCGGATACCAAAGACAGCAATGGCAGGTCGCATCGCAACAAGCACAAGCGCTGCATTAACGGCGATAATGCTAAAGATATGGCAGTCAATGCCAGATTCAGAGGCTCTAAACCCGATCAGCGGAAAAAGCCATTCAAAAGAAATACTCCGGGCCTATCCAATTTGGACCAAATACTCGATCGCTCGTGCCAGATACACGGCACCCCCGAAAAACCAGCCAACCACACCAATAGGGATTGTTGGGTGTTCAAGCAGGCAGGCAAGTTACATGCCGAAAAGAATGACAAGGGGCTGCATAGCAATGACGAGGAGGAACCCCGGCCGCCGAACAATAGAGGACAGAAGGGCTTCCCCCTACAAGTGCGGACGGTGAACATGATATACGCAACCCACATACCCAAAAGGGAGCGGAAGCATGCACTAAGGGACGTATATGCGATGGAGCCAGTCGCCCCAAAGTTCAACCCGTGGTCCTCTTGCCCGATCACTTTTGATCGAAGGGACCACCCCACTAGCATCCACCATGGCGGATTCGCCGCATTGGTTCTAGACCCAATCGTTGACGAATTTCACCTCACTCGAGTCCTGATGGACGGTGGCAGAAGCCTGAACCTGATTTATCAGGATACAGTGTGCAAAATGGGCATAGTCCCCTCAAGGATTAAACCCACAAAGACAACCTTTAAAGGCGTCATACCAGGTGTAGAGGCGAATTGTACGGGCTCAGTTACACTTGAAGTGGTCTTTGGATCCCCGGATAACTTCTGAAGCGAGGAGTTAATCTTCGACATAGTCCTGTTCTGCAGCGGCTATCACGCACTGCTCGGACGAACCGCATTTGCAAAGTTCAATGCGGTGCCGCACTATGCATATCTCAAGCTCAAGATGCCAGGCCCTCGAGGAGTCATTACGGTCAACGGAAACACCGAACGCTCTCTCCGAACGGAGGAGCACATGACGGCTCTTGCGGCGGAAGTACAAAGCAGCCTCTTAAGGCAATTCTCGAGTCCGGCTATTAAACGACCGGACACTGCCAAGCGCGCCCGGAGTAACCTACAACAAGACCGCCCGGCACGTCCCGAGCACGTGTAGCAATGCGGCCCCAACCCCAGCCCTCGCGACATTGCGAAACCAGTACTACATGTACATAATTACGCTCGGGAAATACCACGGGCATAGGGGGAGGGGCACGACCAGGGGCTCCCGATTATGTAATTCTTTTTTCTTACTTTCAGGACTCCTTTATCAAGAAGCCCTGCCCGGCAGTAGAATCGCCGAACACACGATGCAATAGCCAGGTAAGCAGAAAGCTACGTCGAATGTCCAGGTGGTCTCTATAATGAGCAGTATACTTTTTTTACATATCATCCCGCAGCTCGCTCCTGGAGGGGGACATGTCAAATAGTCCCGTCCCTTGCTTATCGCACTATTTGTATCGTTCTGCTTTTACCGCAACTTTTTTAATGAACAATGCACAACTTTTGCCTATTATTGCATTCCTTTTTCTTATCTATATATGTTCACTTATGACATATTGCATCCGTACGCTTTGGTACGGCCAAATACACTAGGGGCTTAAGTACCCCAAAATATGGTGTGATAAGTCCGAACACTTTCACAAGTGCAGCACCCCGAACTTATAGCATTATATGCATCGGCTCCGAATCATGTCTTGGGTCAATAGTTGGGTTTGCCCGGCTCCCATGTTTTGGTACCATACATTCCGTTATATCGGCTAAGGTAGCGCTGGGAGAACCACTGCGATTGTGCCCCGGTTGAGCTGGGTTGAGCACCTCAGTGGAGAAAGCTAAAACTGACCATCATGATAGGGCGAGAGCCGGTCGCTATTCGAGAGGTTTTTCGAGTCCCTAAAGACTTATGCCGCTTAGAGCGAGGAGCCGGCTTTGTCCGGCCCAGGCGTGGATAGCGCCCCAAAATCGGCCTTCCGAATACTAGGGGCTTCGCCGAAATTTAAAATTATAGAATTCTATGACTTAGTGAGAGTGTTCAAGCATTATAGTCTGGTTGCCTTGTTCATTGCGTTGAGCGCCTCCCTCGAAGGACCCCAGAATGGGAACAAGAGCGCTCAAGTTTATCCCGAACACCCCAGCACTCGCGGCATGGGGGTAGAAGCCGACGACTCGCCATCTCTCAAATTTAATAAACGGCCGCACAGAAGGTAATATTTTAAATCTACAAGCGTTGCTTAGCGCAGATGAACAAGTTTTCAAGCGCACAGGATAACAAATGCGAGTTTACTCAAAAATTACATCTTTGGAGCATTCACCCGCTATAAGGCGGGCACCCTTCAGGACGCCCGCATAATACATCTCGGGCTTGCGATACCCCCTGCCTGGCGGTGGAGCGTCCGTAACAAGCTTCTCAGCGTCCATCTTGCCCCAGTGCACTTTAGCACGGGCAAGGGCCCTACGTGCACCTTCGATATAGGCGGAGTGCTTGACGACTTCAATCCATGGGTAGGCATCCACCAACCTCCTCACCAGCCCGAAGTAGCTCCCAGGCATGGCCTCCTCAGGCCACAGCCGAACTATGAGGCCCTTCATGGCCTGTTTGGCCACCTTATGGAGCTCGACCAGCTGCTTCAGCTGGTCGCTCAAGGGCACCAGGTGTTCGGCCTCAGCATACTGAGACCAGAACACCTTCTCCATTGAGCTCCCCTCCTCGGCCCGGTAGAATGCGGCAGCATCGGACACACTGCAGGGCAGATCTGCAAATGCTCCGGATTCGGGTAAGTAACAAGTAATTCACTTTCACGTGCTTGCTTTGCATGAAGAATGCCTTACCCGCCGCTATCTTCTTCATTGCCTCAATCTCCTGGAGGGCTTTCTGGGCTTTGGCCTTAGTGGATTTGGCGCTCTCAAGAGCCGAGGCAAGCTCGGACTCTCGAGTCTATGAGTCACGCTCCAAACTCTCGTGTTTTTCCACGAGAGCCTGGAGCTCTTGCCGCAACTCCGCCACCCGCGCCTCCTGCTTCTCTCGCTCGGTGCACTCCGCGGCCGCATTGCTTTCGGCCTTGGACACGGCATCCTTTAGGGTCGCTACCTCGTTCATGGCCCCTGCAATTCTCACGTTATTCCTGCTATTTTTTGCAACCACATCTTTTATATACTTCCATAAAGTATTACTTACCTTCCTTCTCCTCGAGCTGCTTTTTGGCAAGGCCGAGCTCGTTCTCGGACCGCTCGAGGCTCCGCTTCAATGCATCAACCTCCGCAGTCAGTGCGGCAGAGGCCAGCAGTGCAGCCTGCATTCCCCATATTGACATACTTATGTTAGACTCCTGTGTACATCTTTTTAGATCCTCAGTTCGGCTTTTCTTTCCGAACACCAAACTGAGCATCAGGGGCTACTGTCTATACGTTAATATTTTTACATATCTTAAATACATACCTCAAAGCCTGTTAGAAGGCTGGCACATGCTTCAGTCAGCCCGCTCTTCATGGACTGAACTTCCTGGATCACCACACTCATAACAGTGCGGTGCTCCTCGTCGATGGAGGCACCGTTAAGCGCCTCCAGCAAATTGTCCGGTGCCTCTGGTTGGACGGAGGTCACTGGTGTCGCAGTCTTGCCCTTCTTACAAAGGGGCCGCCTGCCAAACTCCGGAACCACTGAAGGTTCCGGTGTGGAGTCCGGCACAGGGCCGGACTTAGAGCCCTTTGGGGTTTGATCCCACTCATGCCCGGAGTCTGGGAGGTTTCCTTGTGGCACCTCCGGGACCTCCTCCTCTTGGCTGGGCCCTTTTTGGGACCCCACCTCAGCGTCATACACAGCGCGAGGAGAGGAGGCGGCCAGAAGTGAAATGCTATTGACGCCCGACGGGGCCAAGGAACAGCTCGTTGAAGTGTCGAGCCCGTCCTTGGGCGGGCTGCAGGGTTGTATTCGGCGTTAAGAGATTCTACACGACAGGTGAAACACCATGAGTTATTCTGGTTTCCGGATACTTACGATGTCCCCGGGGGCTTAGCCCTCGGTGGCCACTCCTCTTCGCCGTCGTCGGCATTGGTGGAGTAGTCCGGAGAAAGGGTCCTCCCCTTCTTGGACCCTCCGGCCTCCCCAGTTGGGGCGGCCTTCCCTTTCTTCTCTCCCCCCGCTAGGGGAGAGGCCTCTTTTCCCTCCTCCTCGTCTTCGCGGGAGGAGTCCGCCTCAGAGTCATTGGACGATGAGTCCGATAACACCTGGCGCTGGGAACTCTTTCGAGTTCCCGTGGTCTTTTTCTTGGCCTTCTTCTCCGGCACCACGTGAGGTGCCGAAACTAGCAGCCCCGTCAATTGGGCGTTCGCTGGGTCTTTTGGCAAGGGAGCCGGATAGTTAACCTGCCCGAACGTCTTCTGCCAAGCCTGTCAAAGGTAAGGGAGTTTAGATCCCGCATAGAGTCAAACTATGAAAAACAAGTGTCCTGTAAAGGGTAAAATAGCTTACCTCGCTGGCTTGACGCTGCGAGCTGAATCCGCGATTTTCGGTAGCAGATGCGGGAGCCTCGGCACCCTTGAATAGCACCTTCCAAGCATCTTCGTACGTAGTGTCGAAGAGCCTACTCAAGGTTTGGTGCTGTGCCGGATCAAACTCCCACAAGTTAAAGGCCCGTTGTTGGTACGGGAGGATCCGGCGGATGAGCATGACCTGGACTACGTTGACGAGCTTGAGCTTCCTGTTCACCAGGGTTTGGACGCAGGTTTGGAGTCCGGTCAGCTCTTCCGAATCGCCCCATGTCAGGCCCGTCTCTTTCCAAGAGGTGAGCCGTGTAGGGAAGCCAGATCGGAATTCGGGGGCCGCCACCCATTTGGGGTCACGCGGCTCGGTGATGTAGAACCACCCCGATTTCCACCCCTTTATGGTCTCCACAAAGGATCCCTCAAGCCATAAAACGTTGGGCATCCTGCCCACCATGGCACCTCCACACTCCATCTGGCGGCCGCCCACTACCTTCAGCTTTACATTGAAGGTCTTCAGCCATAAGCCGAAGTGGGGCCGGATGCAGAGGAAGGCCTCGCTCACGACGATGAACCCCGAGATGTTGAGGATGAAATTCGGGGCCAGATCGTGGAAATCCAGGCCGTAGTAGAACATGAGCCCCCGAACAAATGGGTGAAGTGGAAAACCTAGTCCGCGGAGGAAGTGGGTGAGGAACACCACCCTCTCATGGGGCCTGGGGGTCGGGATAAGCTGCCCCTTATCGGGGAGCCGATGCGCGATGTCGTTGGACAAGTATCCAGCTTTCCTCAACTTTTTGATGTGTCCCTCCGTGGCGGAGGAGACCATCCACTTGCCTCCCCCTCCGGACATGGCTGGGGAAGGTTGAGGCGAGATGTGCGGACTTGGGCGCTGGAGCTCGAGTGCGCGGAAATGGATGAGCAAAGGAGGAAGAAGGCATGTGTGAAAAAGTGGATCCTTATCCGTTTATATGGACGGAGGAAGCTATGCATCCCCACCGACCTGGTAAAACTCGCTTATCTCCCAAGCGTCATAATTGATGACGCGGTTGGGTTACCCACACCCGTATTGATGAGAATCCCGGAATAAGGGGACACGATCTCTGCTTTGACAAGACGTGCCAAGGAAACTGCCTCGCTAAACGCGCTGAGGTGGAACAGTAAAAACGATTCGAATAAAGGCTTGGCCGTGGTGTGATGCCACGGAATACGTCAGCAGATTGAATCTGTGTAAATATTATTCTCTCTACGGTGGTATGTGGAACTTTTTTTGCAGAGCCGGACACTATCCTTGTGTTCAAAATCTTCTATGAAGTATTCGGAGGAGGAACCCGCCTTGCAATGCCGAAGACAATATGCGCGCCGGACTCGTCGTCATTGAAGCCTGGTTCAGGGGCTACTGAGGGAGTCCTGGATTAGGGGGTGTCCGGATAGCCGAACTATCACCTTTGGCCGGACTCCTGGACTATGAAGATACAAGATTGAAGACTTTGTCCCGTGTCCGGATGGGACTTTCCTTGGCGTGGAAGGCAAGCTTGGCAATACGGATATGTAGATCTCGTACCATTGTAACCGACTCTGTGTAACCCTAACCCTCTTCGGTGCCCATATAAACCGGAGGGTTTTAGTCCATAGGACGAACAAGAATCATACCATAGGCTAGCTTCTAGGGTTTAGCCTCTCTGATCTTGTGGTAGATCTACTCTTGTACTACCCATATCATCAGTATTAATCAAGCAGGAGTAGGGTTTTACCTCCATCGAGAGGGCCCGAACCTGGGTAAAAACATCGTGTCCCTTGTCTCCTGTTACCATCCGCCTAGACGCACAGTTCGGGACCCCCTACCCGAGATCCGCCGGTTTTGACACCGACATGTACTTTACTAGTAATCCTAGTGGCACCAGGGTATTGGATACCGGTTTGGTTGCTAAGTGTTAGTAACTCGAAATAAAAGTCTGCGGAATAAGCGGAGACTAGCTAAAGGTGAGCTGACGATATGTGTTGGAAGTGTTTTCCAATCTTGATGTGATCAAGCATCGCACGCTCCCTCTACCATCGAGATTGGTGTTAAACCTAAATAATTGTTATTTGGTATTTGCGTTGAGCATAGACATGATTGGATTATGTCTATCGCAATACGGTTATTCATTTAAGGAGAATAATGATTACTCTGTTTATTTGAATAATACCTTCAATGGTCTTGCACCTAAAATGAATGGTTTATTGAATCTCGATCGTAGTGATACACATGTTCATACCAAAAGATATAAGATAGTAATGATAGTACCACCTACTTGTGGCACTGCTATGTAAGTCATATTGGTATAAAACGCATGAAGAAGCTCCATGTTAATGGATCTCTGGACTCACTCGTTTTTGAAAAGTTTGAGACATGCGAACCATGTCTATTGGTGTACATGCATGAAGAAACTCCATGCAAATGGACCGTTTGGACTCACTTGTTTTTGAATCACTTGAGACATGCAAATCATACCACATGGGCAAGATGACTGAAAGCCTCGTTTTCAATAAAATGGAACAAGAAAGCAACTTGTTGGAAGTAATACATTTTGATGTGTGCAATCCAATGAGTGCTGAGGCACGCAGTGGATATCGTTATGTTCTTACTTCACGGATGATTTGAGTAGATACTGAGCATATTTACTTGATGAAACATAAGTCTGAATTATTGAATGGTTCAAGTAATTTCAGAGTGAAGTTGAAGATCATTGTGACAAGAGGATAAAATGTCTATGATATGATCATAGAGATGAGTATCTGAGTTACGAGCTTTGGCACACAATTAAGACATTGTGGAAATTGTTTCACAATTAATACCGCCTGGAACACCATAGTGTGATGGTGTGTCCGAACATCATAGTTGCACCCTATTGGATATGGTGCGTACCATGATGTCTCTTATCGAATTACCACTATCGTTCATGGGTTAGGCATTAGAGACAACCACACTCACTTTAATAGGGCACCACATAATTCCGTTGAGACGACACCGTTTGAACTATGGTTTGGAGAAACCTAAGTTGTCGTTTCTTAAAAGTTTGGGGCTGCGACGCTTATGTGGAAAAGTTTCAGGTTGATAAGCTCGAACCCAAAGCAGATAAAATGCATCTTCATAGGACACCCAAAACAGTTGGGTATGCCTCCTAATTCAGATCCGAAAGCAATAGGGATTGTTTATTGAATCGGGTCCTTTCTCGAGGAAAAGTTTGTCTCGAAAATTGAGTGGGAGGATGGTGGAGACTTGATGAGGTTATTGAACCATCACTTCAACTAGTGTGTAGAAGGGCACAGGAAGTTGTTCCTGTGGCGACTACACCAATTGAAGTAGAAGCTTATGATAGTGATCATGAAGTTTTGGATCAAGTCACGATTGTACCTCGTAGGGTGACAAGGATGCGTACTACTTCAGAGTGGTACAGTAATCCTGTCTTGAAGGTCATGTTGCTAGACAACAGTGAACCTACGAGCTATGGAGAAGCAATGGTGGGCCCATATTCCGACAAATGGTTAAAAGCCATGAAATCTGAGATAGGATCCATGTATCAGAACAAAGCATGGACTTTGGTGGACTTGCCTGATGATCGGCAAGCCATTGAGATAAATGGATTTTTAAGAAGAAGACGGACGTGGACGGTAATGTCACCGTCTATGAAGCTCGACTTGTGGCGAAGAGTTTTCCACAAGTTCAAGGAGTTGACTACGATGAGATTTTCTCATCCGTAGCGATGCTTAAGTCCGTCGGAATCATGTTAGCATTAGCTGCATTTATGTAATCTGGCAGATGGATGTCAAAACGAGTTTCCTTACCAGTTTTCATAAGGAAAGGTTGTATGTGATACAGTCAGAAAGGTTTTGTCGATCCTAAGGATGCTAAAAGGTATGCTAGCTCCAGCGATCCTTGCATGGACTGGAGTAAGCATCTCGGAGTTGGAATATACACTTTGATAAGATGATCAAAGATTTTGGGTTTATACAAAGTTTATGAGAAATTTGTATTTCCAAAGAAGTGAGTGGGAGCACTATAGAATTTCTGATGAGTATATGTTGTTGACATATTGTTGATCAGAAATGATGTAGAATTTCTGGAAAGCATATAGGGTTATTTGAAAGGTGTTTTTCAATAGAAAACCTGGATTAAGCTACTTGAACATTGAGCATCAAGATCGGTGAGGATACATAAAAAAATGCTTAATGGTACTTTCAAATGAGCATATACCTTGACATGATCTTGAAGGTGTTCAAGATGGATCAGTCAAAGAAGGAGTTCTTGCCTGAGATGTAAGGTATGAAGTTAAGACTTAAAGCTTGACCACGGTAGAAAAGAGAGAAAGGACGAAGGTCGTCCCCTATGCTTTAGACGTAGGCTCTACAGTATGCTATGCTGTGTACCGCACCTGATGTGTGCCTTGCTACATATCTGGCAAGAGGGTACAAAGGTGATCAAGGAGTGGATCTCCAGATAGCGGTCAAAATTATCCTTAGAGGAATAAGGATATATTTCTCGATTATGGAGGTGATAAAGAGTTCGGCATAAAGGGTTACGTCGATGCAAGCTTTAACACCTATCCGAATGACTCTGAGTAGCAAACCGGATACGTATAGTGGAGCGACCATTTGGGATAGCTCCAAGTGGAGCATAGAAGCAGCATTTACAATATGACCTAGAGATTTGTGAAGTACATACGGATCTGAATGTTGCAGACCCGTTGACTAAAACCTCTCTCACAAGCAAAACATGATCAAACCCCAGAACTCATTGAGTCTTAATCACATGATGATGTGAACTAGTTTAGTGACACTAGTAAACTCTTTGGATGTTGGTCACATGACAATGTGACCTGTCAGTGTTAATCACATGGTGATGTGAACTAGATTATTGACTCTAGTGCAAGTGGGAGACTGTTGGAAATATGCCTTAGAGGCAATAATAAATTAGTTATTATTGTTATATTTCCTTGTTCATGATAATAGTTTATTATCCATGCTATAATTGTATTGATAGGAAACTCAGATACATGTGTGGATACATAGACAACACCATGTCCCTAGTAAGCCTCTAGTTGACTAGCTCGTTGATCAATAGATCGTTATGGTTTCCTGACCATGGACATTGGATGTCATTGATAACGGGATAACATCATTAGGAGAATGATGTGATGGACAAGACCCAATCCTAAGCCTAGCACAAAGATCGTGTAGTTCGTATGCTAAAGCTTTTCTAATGTCAAGTATCATTTCCTTAGACCATGAGATTGTGCAACTCCCTGATACTGTAGGAATGCTTTGGGTGTACCAAACGTCACAACGTAACTGGGTGGCTATAAAGGTACACTACGAGTATCTCCGAAAGTGTCTGTTGGGTTGGCACGAATCGAGACTGGGATTTGTCACTCCATGTGACGGAGAGGTATCTCTAGGCCCACTCGGTAGGACATCATCATAATGTGCACAATGTGACCAAGGGGTTGATAACGGGATGATGTGTTACAGAACGACTAAAGAGACTTGTTGTCAATGAGATTGAACAAGGTATCAGGATACCGACGATCGAATCTCGGGCAAGTACTATACCGCTAGACAAAGGGAATTGTATACGGGATTGATTGAATCCTCGACATCGTGGTTCATCCGATGAGATCATCGTCGTACATGTGGGAGCCAACATGGGTATCCAGATCCCGCTGTTGGTTATTGGCCGGAGAGTTGTTTCGGTCATGTCTACGTGTCTCCCGAACTCGTAGGGTCTACACACTTAAGGTTCGATGATGCTAGGGTTATAGGGAATAGATGTACGTGGTTACCTTATGTTGTTCGGAGTCCCGGATGAGATCTCGGACATCACGAGGAGTTCCGGAATGGTCCGGAGGTAAAGATTTATATATGGGAAGTCCTGTTTTGGTCGCCAGAAAAGTTTCGGGTGCTATCGGAAATGCATTGGGACCACCAGGAGGGTCCCGGGGGTCCACCAAGTGGGGCCACCGGCCCCAGAGGGCAGCATGGGCCAAGTGTGGGAGGGGACCAGCCCCAGGTGGGCTGGTGCGCCCCCCCACCAGGGCCCAAGGCGCCTGGGGTTTGGGGAGGGGGCGCCTCCACCTTACTTGGGGGGCAAGTTTCCCCCTCTTCCTCCCTTGGCCGCCACCCTAGATGGGTTTTGGGGCTGCCGCACCCCTTGGGGTGGGAACCCTAGAGGGGGCGCAGCCCCCTCCCTCTCTCCTATATATAGTTGAGGTCTTTGGGGCTGCAAACACAAGAGTTTACACCTCTCCCTGGCGTAGCCCTACCTCTCCTCCTCCTCGTCTCTTGCAGTGCTTGGCGAAGCCCTGTTGGAGTGCCACGCTCCTCCACCACCACCACGCCGTCGTGCTGCTGCTGGACGGAGTCTTCCCCAACGTCTCCCTCTATCATTGCTGGATCAAGGCATGGGAGACGTCACCGGGCTGCATGTGTGTTGAACACGGAGGTGCCGTCCGTTCGGCACTAGGATCATCGGTGATTTGGATCACGACGAGTACGACTCCATCAACCCCGTTCACTTGAACGCTTCCGCTTAGCGATCTACAAGGGTATGTAGATGCACTCTCCTTCCCCTCGTTGCTAGATTACTCAATAGATTGATCTTGGTGATGCGTAATTTTTTTTTGATTTCTGCTACGTTCCCCAACAGCAAGCACAAGTTAGTCGCCCATGAAACCGGAAGAGGAAACTCTAGTCAGAAGCAGAAGCGGAAAGCCGAGCCCGCTGCTCCTGGAGAAGCCTTGGCTGTGACTCAAGGAAAGTTCAAAGGAAAGCCCAAAGGGTCTTGGAACCCTAAGAAGGTGAAGGACAAGGAAGGGAATGACGTGATGGATTTGCCGTGCCACATCCACACGAAGAAAGATGAGGAGGGTAAATTTATTTACCCAAAACATACCACTCGACAATGTCGGCTCTTGATCCAGCAATTCCAGGGAAAACAGCACAAAGATAAGGAAAAGGAGTCGGACAAAGTTGAGGACAAAGAAGATAGTGATGATGGATATCCCCATGTCAATTCCACCCTGATGATTTTTGCTGATGTTGAAAGCAAAAGTCGACTAAAAGTTATCAACCGAGAAGTGAATATGGTTGCTCCGGCGACACCCTATTATCTGAAATGGTCTTAGACTGCCATCACATTCGACTAGTCCGATCATCCGACACACATAGCCACCCCTGGGAGGCAAGCTTTGGTGGTTGACCCAGTCGTCGAAGGCACTCGACTGACTAAGGTTTTGATGGATGGTGGCAGTGGCCTAAATATACTATACGCAGAGACGTTGAAAGGGATGGGCATTCCGATGTCCAGACTCAGTACCAGCAACATGAGTTTCCATGGAGTCATTCCTGGAAAGAAGGCTGAGTCACTCGGCCAAATTGCTGTTGAAGTGGTTTTCGGTGATTCCAAGAATTACCGCAAAAAAAAGTTGACGTTTGAAGTTGTGGATTTCCAGAGTGCTTATCACACTATTTTGGGCAGGCCAGCTTATGCACGTTTCATGGCTCGACCATGCTATGTGTACCTCAAATTGAAGATGCCTGGTCCCAAAGGTGTGATCACTATTACTGGCAATCGGAAGAAGGTGGAAGAATGCTTTCAAAAAGGCTCAAAGATCGCCGATGTTCAGATGGCAGTGGTAGAGCTGCAGGAATACCAGAAAATTGCAGACCCGAGTGATTTGTTGCGAGCCAAGAAGCCCGCTACGAAATCAGCATTTCAGTCGTCCGGTGAGACGAAACTGATTCACATTCACCTGACCGACCCCAGTCCTTCTCCGACTCATATCTCTACAACACTTGACTCCAAATAGGAAGAAGCGCTCATCCAGTTCCTCTGTGAGAACTGGGACATCTTCACATGGAAGCCTTCTGACATGCCGGATGTTCCAAGGGGGCTGGCTGAGCATCGTCTACGAGTCGACTCAAAAGTGAAACCTGTCAAAGAACATATGCGGCGGTCCGCCGTCCAGAAAAGAAAAGCCATTGGCGAGGAGGTGGCTCGCCTCTTAGAAACGGAGTTTATCCGAGAGATCTTCCACTCCGAGTGGCTCGCCAATGTTGTCATGGTCCCCAAGAAGGACAAGTCACTTTGCATGTGCATCGACTTCAAACATATCAATCGGGCCTGCCCGAAAGATCATTTTCCTCTCCCCCGCATCGACCAAATAGTCGACTCGGCCGCGGGATGTGAGCGCCTGTCTTTTTAGACGCCTATTCCGGTTACCATCAGATCCGTCTGTATGGACCCGACGAGATCAAATCAGCTTTCATCACTCCATTCGGGTGCTTCTGTTATGTCACCATGCCATTCGGCCTCAAGAATGCCAGAGCCACGTTCATGAGGATGATTCAGAAGTGTTTGCTCACTCAAATCAGTTGGAATGTGGAAGCATACATGGATGATATTGTGGTCAAGTCACAGAAACGTTCCGACCTGCTGACTGACCTTGCTGAGACATTTGCCAACCTCAGGAGGTATGATATCAAGCTTAATCTGTCAAAGTGCACATTCGGAGTTCCTGGCGGAAAGTTACTCGGTTTTCTCGTTTCCGAACGAGGAATCGACGCCAATCCAGAAAAAGTTGGTACTATACTCTGAATCAAACGTCCTGTGCGTGTGCACGATGTCCAGAAGCTTACTGGTTGCTTGGCTGCTTTAAGTCGATTCATCTCTTGTCTCGGTGAGAAGGCATTGCCTCTTTACCGACTGATGAAGAAGTCAGACAAGTTCGAGTGGACTCCTGAAGCTGATGCAGCGTTTGTAGAGTTAAAAGCCATTCTCTCCACCCAGCCGGTGCTTGCTGCCCCAATCAGCGAAGAGCCTTTGCTGCTTTACATTGCAGCCACGGGACAAGTCGTCAGTACAGTACTTACGGTCAAGCGGGAAGAAGAAGGAAAAGCCTTTAAAGTTCAGCGCCCAATATATTGTGTTTCTGAAGTTTTGACCCCATCAAAGGAAAGATACCCTCATTATTAGAAGCTTGTATATGGGATTTATATGACCACGAAGAAGGTTGCTCATTACTTCTCTGACCATTCCATTACAGTCGTCAGTGACGCTCCATTGTCAGAGATTCTGCACAACAGAGATGCAACCGGTTGAGTGGCAAAATGGGCGATCGAACTCCTTCCCCTAGATATCAAGTTTGAGGCAAAGAAAGCCATCAAGTCCCAAGCAATAGCGGATTTCATCGCCGAGTGGACTGAACAGCAACTGCCGACTCAAGTTCACTCGGAGCACTGGACCATGTTCTTTGATGGTTCTAAGATACTGAATGGTTCCGGTGCTGGGGTAGTGTTGGTGTCCCCCTGAGGAGATAAGCTCAGATATGTGCTCCAAATTCACTTTGATTCTTCCAATAACGAAGCACAATACAAAGCACTTTTGTATGGGTTGCATATGGCCATTTCACTCGGTGTCCGTCGCCTCATGGTCTATGGAGACTCAGATTTAGTGGTTAACCAAGTGATGGAGGAGTGGGACGTCAGAAGTCCGGCCATGACTGGTTACTTCAATGCAGTGAGGAAGCTAGAGAAGAAATTCGAGGGGTTAGAGCTTCATCATATACCCCGACTGAAAAATCAAGCGGCTGATGATTTGGCAAAAATAGGTTCCAAGAGAGAAGCCGTTCCCAGTAATGTGTTTTTGGAACACATCCACACACCATCAGTTCAAGAGGATCCTTTCACCAAAGAAGCCCCACAACCAAAAAGTGCCATGGATCCGACTGAAGTTGAAGTTCCAGCTGTGGTCGACCTGATCATGGAAGTTTTGGTCATCACTCCCGACTAGACAGTGACATACATTGCATATATTCTAAGGAAAGAGCTCCCAGAGAATGAAGAAGAGGCTCGACAGATTGTCCGTTGATCCAAGGCCTTTACTGTGATAAAGGGACAATTGTACAGGGAAAGCGTGACTGGTGTCGGTCAGAAATGTATAACACCAGAAGAAGGTCAGATAATTCTTGACGATATCCACTCGGGGACCTGTGGTCATCATGCGTCCTCTTAGATCATTGTGGCTAAAGCATACCGAGCGGGGTTTTACTGGCCAAGAGCAAATGAAATAGCGAAGGAGATAGTCGACAAGTGTGAAGGATGTCAGTTCTACTCCAATATGTCACATAAACCCGCCTCAGCCTTGAAGACAATTCCACTCGTCTGGCCCTTCGTTGTTTGGGGATTGGATATGGTTGGACCACTAAGAACTGGCAGGAGCGGCTTCACCCATGTACTGGTGGCAGTCGACAAGCTCACTAAGTGGATTGAAGCTAAGCCTATCAAGAATCTTGATGCCTGCGCTGCTATCAGCTTCATCAGAGAGTTGATATTCAGATATGGAGTTCCGCACAGCATCATCACTGATAATGGGTCAAACTTCGATTCTGACAAATTCAGAGCTTTTTGCGCTTCTCAAGGCACGCGAGCCGACTACGCTTCCATCGCTCACCCCAAGTCGAATGGACAAGCAGAAAGAGCAAATGGCCTAATTCTCAAAGGACTGAAACCCCGGTTGATGCGTGATATCAAGCACGCAGCAGGCGCGTGGGTCAACGAACTTCCTTCAATCATTTGGGGATTGAGGACCACTCCTAATCGGTCGACTAGGCGAACTCCATTCTTTCTGGTCTATGGAGCTGAAGCAGTTCTGCTGAGTGACCTGCTTCACAATGCACCCCGAGTCGAGCTCTACTCTGAAGATGAAGCAAAACAAGCCCGGCAGGACGCAGTCGACCTTCTAGAAGAAGAAAGAGAGATGGCTATGATCCGATCGACCATCTATCAGCAGGACTTGCGTCGATTCCATGCCAGAAACGTGAATGGTCGAGCCTTCCAAGAAGGAAACTTGGTCCTCTGAGTGGATCAACACAAACCACACAAGCTCACTCCTACGTGGGAAGGCCCCTTCATCATCACCAAAGTTCTCCACAATGGAGCGTACCGTCTTTACAATGTCGATCGCTAGATTGACGAGCCACGAGCTTGGAACGCGGAGCTGCTCCACCCCTTTTATACTTAAGTTCTCACTCGGATGAGATGTAATAAAAAGTACCCCTGTAGTTTGTTTATCAAAGACAAGACTGTTATAATTTTCCCAGTGACTGTTGTTGCTTTTGTTTTCGTGAGAAATCCCCCAGTGGGTGGCTTAGCTGTGAATCCGTTTCGCCTAAGTATCTAAAAATCCTACCGAGTGACGAGCAAGCCTCTCACTCGGAGGTTTAGCTGCGAATCCGTTTCACCTAAGTATTTAAAAATCCTACCGAGTGAGGAGCAAGCCTCTCACTCGGAGGTTTAGCTGCGAATCCGTTTTGCCTAAGTATTTGAAAATCCTACCGAGTGGAGAGCAACCCTCCCACTCGGGGGCTTAACTGCAGTCTAGTACTCGCCTAAGTATTCGAAAATCCTACCGAGTGGAGAGCAATCCACCCACTCGGGGGCTTAGCTGCAGTCCAGTACTCGCCTAAGTATTTGAAAATCCTACCGAGTGTAGAGCAACCCTCCCACTTGGGGGCTTAGCTGCAGCCCAGTACTCGCCTAAGTATTTGAAAATCCTACCGAGTGGAGAGCAAACCTCCCACTCGGGGGCTTAGCTGCAGTCCAGTACTCGCCTAAGTATTTGAAAATCCTATCGAGTGGAGATCAACCCTCCCACTCGGGGGCTTAGCTGCAGCCCAGTACTCGCCTAAGTATTTGAAAATCCTACCGAGTGGAGAGCAAACCTCCCACTCGGGGGCTTAGCTACAGTACAGTACTCGCCTAAGTATTTGAAAATCCTACCGAGTGGAGAGCAAAGCTCCCACTCTGGGTCTTAGCTGCAGTCCAGTACTCGCCTAAGTATTCGAAAATCCTACCGAGTGGAGAGCAACCCTCCCACTCGGGGGCTTAGCTGCAGCCCAATACTCGCCTAAGTATTTGAAAATCCTACTAAGTGGAGAGCAAACCTCCCACTCGGGGGCTTAGCTGTAGTCCAGTACTCGCCTAAGTATTTGAAAATCCTGCCGAGTGGAGAGCAAACCTCCCACTCGGGGGCTTAGCTGCAGTCCAGTACTCGCCTAAGTATTCGAAAATCCTACCGAGTGGAGAGCAACCCTCCCACTCGGGGGCTTAGCTGCAGCCCAGTATTCGCCTAAGTATTTGAAAATCCTACCAAGTGGAGAGCAACCCTCCCACTCGGGGGCTTAGCTGCAGTCCAGAACTCGCCTAAGTATGAAATCCATTCCACTCTGCAAGGACAACGAGGTGCGGGTCGACTGCTGCCTTCTCCTTCGGAGCTACGCCACAAATACAACATGCGCTCTGCAAGGACGACGAGGTGCAGGTCGACTGCTGCCTTCTCCATTGGAGCTACGCCACAAATAAAACGTGCGATCCATCCCGATCCACAAGGACGCAGGTCGACTACAATCTGTGCTCCATTCCTACCCGCAAGAGCGATGAGCTGCAAGTCAACTGGATTTTCCACCTCAGAGCTGCGTCACAAGCACTAAAGTATATTCCGAGTGAAGAACAAAGTTCGCTCGAAGGCAAATGCAAGCATATTCAACGATAAGCCAAGTTCAGATAACATCCTACGGGTTCAAAAGTGCACAGGCGTCAAGCCTGTAAAAGTTTATCGGTTACAAAACCACTCGGCATTCCGAGGCAAATTTAAGGCGAAGCATAGAAGTTTTTTACTCCTCGGGTGGAGGACTGGACGACGCGACAAACTGGTCCAAGTCGATTCCGTTAGCAATCCGAGTGGCAGCAGTAATGAAGGTCTCCATGAAATATTGGAAGTCGTGCTTCTTGGTATTGGCAACTTTGATGGACGCCAACTTTTCCTCTCGCGCATCCTTGCAATGAACACGGACCAGGGACAGAGCAACATCAGCGCCGCACCTGGCAGAAGATTTCTTCCATTCTTGCACTCGACCTGGAACTTCATTCGGCCGAGTCATTAGAGACTCGAGGTCATTTTGAAGCTTCGCTCTGGGCCAGAGTGTCGTGTCGATTCACGACGCCGCAACCTTCAGTCGAGCAAGGTAGTCAACCACACCAGCAACACGAGACTCCAGCCGGAGCACATTCATCGCAGCTTCATCCTTCACAAGAGAGTTAATGGGGTCCAAGCCTATCTCCACTCGACTGGTCTTCTCCTTGAAGTTTTGGCAGAATTCTGTAAACACAACTCAAAGATAAACCAGCAGTTCTACGATAAGTCGATGATTACAACTCAGTCAGGTAGGAGAGATTACCTTCAAGCATGATGAATAACTTCTTGGCGAGCCCTCCCAGATAAGCCTCTAGATTGTTCTTCTTCCCCACCAGTTTACCAGCCTTGTCATTCAGAGCTATCTTATCATTCTTCAGACGGCTGACTTCCTTGTTGGCCGCATCGAGAGCAGCTTTCAGATTGGTGTTATCCTCTTCAAGTTTACCGACTGAAGCCAGTTTTTCTTCCGCAAGCTTCGTTTTGTTCAAAGCCGCCTTCTGCGCCTCGGCAAGGTCGTGGTCCTTCTTCTTCAAAGCCTCCTTCATTTTATCTGCAAAATGATAATGAGATCAGAATCAGGAATGGGCAGAAAGATAAAGACAGTTGTCGAGTTCTCACCAATCATACCTTTTGCTTCGTCCTTTGCCTTTTGAAAGTTCTCCTGAACAAGCTTCAAGTCAAGGTCGAGCTGAATATGTTTGTTTTCCAACTCAGTATAGCGAGCCACAAGCTCGCAAGATTTCTGCGAAGGGTCAGTCGACAGACATCAAAGAGAGGTTGCATACGAGTGACTAAGAAAAAAACCGTAACATTTCTAAGACTACAACCAAATCAAAATATTCAACAGTAGTCTCGGGGACTACACCTAGTGGGTGCACTCAGCGTGCACCCACTGGTTCAACTGACTTGGTCCGATCAGTCGGCCGAAAGATACAAAGAGGTTATGATCCTAAAACTATAGCTCTATAGCTAACTGCCAGCAGTCAGCCTTGGTCTCATCATGATCTACCAAAAAAACAAGTTCTTCAGACCACAGTCAACTGCCAGCAGTCCACCATAGTCTCGGGGACTACACCCAGTGGGTGCACTCAGCGTGCCGCCACCGGTTCCAAGATTCCATTCGACATGGCCCGACAAGGCCGAGTGAAGAAGTTAGAGTGAAGAAATTCAAAATATAAAGACTACAGTTCGATGACATGAGGAGGAACTACAGGAAAAATCCAAAGTTGAAATCAAAAATCCAATCGACCAAAAGTGAAACTACAGAGAGCGTACCAAGGTTGGAGGTGGCAGTGTCTTCCATTTCCTGGTCTTCATTCTTGGCAGAGGTCTCGGAGGTAGCAGCACTGCAGATTTCAGAAACTAGTCGGTTAATCAATGAGTCGACCAAGAGTTCGTCCGTGCTAAACGAGAAAACACAAGTTCTGCTGTTACCCGGAGATGGTGGGAATGGCCATTCTCATCTTGGGCAAGGCCTTCGGCGGCTTTGATGGCGCCGCTCATGGATGCTTCGGCGCTCTTTCAGTCGGCGCCGGAGAAGCCGCCCGAGGGTGATTTGATGATTGCCCAACGAGCGCGATCGCTTTGCCATGCTCGCTCGCAGGGTCGTGGGTGAGCTTGGATCGCCTTTCCGTGCGAGGAGGATCGACTTCCTCCTCCTCCTCTTCACTGGAGCTGTCGTCATCCTCTTCCCCCTCACCATCAGATTGCCACTCCTCCTCACTTTCACCTCCGCTCGCCTCTCCCTCCTTGGCCTGTTCTTGCGCCCCGTTGAGCATCGAGTACATCTCAGTAGTGGCCTAGAAGACAACAAACAAGACAAAAGTCAGCCGACGATTTCAAGCAAACGGAATGAAGGAAGCAAAGCCACAACCAGAGATGCAGAATCAGACCTTATCTACTTCATACGATTGGTCGAGTGGAGGAATCCTCCTGGCTCCTCGGGGGTTGTCTTTGTTCCCTGTGATACTTGACAACCACCCCTCCAACGTAGCCTCGTCGACCTCCTCCGGGTGAATCCGAGTGGTGTCATCGAGACCCGAATACATCCACATCGGATGGTCACGAGCTTGGAGCGGCTGGATACGTCTCCTGAGGAAGACCTCTAAAAAATCCATACCAGTCACCCCGTCGCGGACAAGCTGAACCACTCAACCAACCAACACTTTGACTTGTCCCTTCTCTTCCGATGTCACTTTTAGAGAAGAAGGTTTTTCTGCTCGGTTCAAGGAGAAAGGGGGAAGACCCGTCGCCTGTCCAGGAGTTGGCTGGTCTTTACAGTAGAACCAGGTCGACGGCCACCCGCGGACTGAATCAGGAAGAGTCATAGCTGGAAAACAACTTCTACTTCTCATCTGGATCCCAAGGCCCCCGCACATCTGAATCACTTGCGTCCTATCGTCACTCAACTTTGCTTTCTTAACCGACTGAGAACGACAAGTGAAAATGTGCTTGAAGAGGCCCCAATGAGGATGGCAACCCAAGAAATTCTCGCACAAAGACACGAAAGCGGCAAGGTACACGATGGAAGTCGGAGTGAAGTGATGGAGTTGAGCTCCGAAAAAGTTCAAGAAACTCCGAAAAAAGGATGAGGGGGCAGGGAGAATCCGCGGTCGACATGAGTGGCGACAAGGACACACTCACCCTCGAGAGGCTGCGGCTCGATCTCGTTCCCCGGGAGGCGCGCAGATCCATGAGGAATGAATCCCCCCTCGGCTAAGTCATCGAGATCTTCCTAACGAATCGCCGAGGGCATCCAGTCGCCCTGGATCCAGCCCCGCGGCAAGGCAGACCTCGAGGAAGATCCACCCTGACCGGACTTCTTTGCCTTCGCCTGCGTCATCGCCTTCTTTGCGTGCTCCAGGGCCACCGTCTTCTCCTTCACCATTGCCGCAGGCGAAGCCCGAACAGACCGACGACACCAAGACGAGAGCAGAGGTGGCGGAGGAATTCGAGAAGGAAGGGGGGAAATGAAGGCGCACTGTTTAAAAACCCTGGGCCAGCAGCTTATATGGAGTTGCCTCCGAGTGATTGACCTGTAGGCCCAGACGATCCTGTCAAATCCTGCAATAGTCGCGCGCACGATACGTGGCGAAAAAGGTGGCGTGGAGATCGAGGCGTCATCGCCTTATCCCACCCGATTACTACGGCCTCCTCCGCCCTGCGCACTTCCCGAAATTCGAATCCCGCAAAATTCGCGAGCAACAGAACAACTTGTCAGACGGAGGATCTCCTCCACACCGTCACTCGGAGCTTTGCAAGTAAAGAAATTCACTCGACGGAAATCAAGAATGGACCAAGGCGACCGAAAAATAAGTTGGTGTCGTTATTTAGGATCAAGGACCCAGAGCAAGATATACTCATATCACACAAAATGGGTCGGAAGAGTTCTCAACTCCTTCCCCACTCAAACCTCGATCCATTCGGGGGCTAATGATGAAGCTATGTACCTAGGGTAGGGTCATGGACCTATTCAAACTACCCCCCCCAAGGACATCTCTAGAAGAAACCACCTGTCAATCGACTCAGAAGCGTTCCACTCGACGGACTCGAAGACACTCGACCATGAAGCCAACCACTCGACAGCCAGGAGATCTAAAGTCACTCTGCACACAAACGATCGGTCACTAAGTAGCTTTTATGGTCATCATGGCACTTTATTTGTGGCGTTACCAGTAACGCCCGATCTTAATGTACTTTAAACCCTACATAACTGAGGGCCGGAGGGGTCTAGCGAACTCTATATAAGCCTCCCCCCTCCTCAGTGTAAAGGGTTCACACCCCTGTAACTCATACACACATAATCCAGTCGACCGCCTCCGGGCTCCGAGACGTAGGGATGTTACTTCCTCCGAGAAAGGCCTGACACTAGTAGAAAAGGGGCCAATGGTCCAGGCCGGTCCAGCCCATTAGTCCCGGTTCAACCCAGAATCGGGACCAATGGGGGCATTGGACCCGGTACATGAGCCCCCGGGGCCGGTCGGGCCACGTGGGCCATTGGTCCCGGTTCATCTGGACCTTTTGGTCCCGGTTGGTGGGACGAACCGGGACCAATGGTCCTCGCTACTGGCCCACCACCATTGGTCCCGGTTGGTGGAATGAACCGGGACCAAAGGCTGCCCTTTAGTCCCGGTTCATGCCACCAACCGGGTCTAAAGGGTTGGTCCTCGTTGCGGTCAGAGTTTAGTCCCACCTCGCCAACCGAAGGGGAATCAGACCGGTTTATAAGCCCCTCCCTCTCTGCCTTATTGAGCTCCTCTCAAAATGAAAATAGATGCCCTTATACAGGAAATTTAACCTAAATTCATATTGAATTTCGCTAAAGTTAGTAGAAAATTATTATGAATTTAGGTTGAATTTTCTCTATAAGCGCATCTATGCTCATTTCTCAGTACTTTTTTATATAGTTTTTTTTGTTTTCTGCTATATTTATTTTTTTCAATTTATTTCTGAGTTGTAATAAGTCATTAAAAATAAGCATCTATGCTCATTTTTTAGTTAAGTTAATCACAACTATTTTTTCTTCTATTTATTTCTGAATTGTAATAAGTCATTAAAAATAAGCATCCATGCTCATTTTTTTTAGTAAAGTTAATCACAACTATTTTTGCTTCTATTTATTTCTGAGTAGTTTTTTATATAGTTTTTTTTTCTTTTCTGCTATATTTATTTTTTTCTTTTTATTTCTGAGTTGTAATAAGTCATTAAAAATAAGCGTCTATGCTCATTTTTTAGATAAGTTAATCACAACTATTTTTGCTTCTATTTATTTCTGAGTAGTTTTTTATATAGTTTTTTTTCTTTTCTGATATATTTATTTTTTTCTTTTTATTTCTGAGTTGTAATAAGTCATTAAAAATAAGCATCTATGCTCATTTTTTAGTTAAGTTAATCACAACTATTTTTTCTTCTATTTATTTCTGAATTGTAATAAGTCATTAAAAATAAGCATCTATGCTCACTTTTTTAGTAAAGTTAATCACAACTATTTTTGCTTCTATTTATTTCTGAGTAGTTTTTTATATAGTTTTTTTTTCTTTTCTGCTATATTTATTTTTTTCTTTTTATTTCTGAGTTGTAATAAGTCATTAAAAATAAGCATCTATGCTCATTTTTTAGTTAAGTTAATCACAACTATTAAAAATAAGTCATGAAAAATAAAAAAGAGGTGCAATGCTTGTTAATTTGCTTCTACCCTATTCCTCGAGGCTTGAAGCTAACCAACGTGCAGGTGAGCATTGAGCCTCTTCTTCATCGTCTCTGCACTCAGGGCTTATAAACAGCTGTGAGTGCCTCTCGCTTGGCGAGGTGGGACTAAAAAAACAGCTATAGAAAGAATCAACTAAAAATAGTTGCAGAAAATAAAAAATTAGACGGGTCCATTGGTACCGGTTGGTGGCGCCAACCGGTACCAATGCCCCTCTTTGGTACCGCTTGGTGCCATCAACCGGTAACAATGCGCCCCTTTTGTCCCGATTGGAGCCACCAATCGGGACCAAAGGTCTTCGTTTCCCACCCTTTGGGCTGCCGAAAAGAGGCCTTTGGTCCCGGTTGGTGGCTCAAACCGGGACAAAAGAGGGGCATTGGTCCCGGTTTGAGGCACGAACCGGGACCAAAGCCTTTGCTATATAAGTAGCACTGCCGCCCCGCCATGACTTCGATCTCTCCCGACGCCCCGACGTCGTCCCCTGCCGCCACCTCGCCATCGCCGCCCCGCCCCGCCCCGACACCGTAGCTGCCCTGCCCCGACGCCGTCGCCGCCCGCCCTGCTGCACCTCGCCGTCGCCGGCCGTGAGCAACTTTATTTTATTTTTGTTAGATTTTTTTAATTCTTTCATAGTTCATTGATTTATTTGTTAGATTAGATTTGTAGTAATTTAGATATGTAGTTCATATTGTGTAATTTAGATTATGTAATTAATTTGTTCATATTATGTTAGATTTTTTTTCGTTAGTAGATTTTTTTTGTTAGTAGATTTTTTTAGATTAGATGTGGTTCATATTTTTGTTAGTAGATTGTGTAATTAATTGAGATTTTTTTGTTAGTAGATTTGTAGTAATTTAGATATGTAGTTCATATTTTTTCTGTTAGTAGATTTTTTTGTTCATATTATGTTAAATTTATTTATTAGATTAGATGTGGTGTAATTTAGATATGTAGTTTATATTGTGTAATTTAGAGTGTGTAATTAATTTGTTCATATTATGTTAGATTTTTTCTATTAGTAGATTTTTTTGTTAGATTTTGTTAGATTTTTTATGATTTTTGTTAGATTTTGTTAGATTTTTTTAGATTTTTTGTAGTTCATAGATTTTTTTCTTGGATGTGTAGTAATTTAGATGTGTAGTTCATAGATTTTTTTCATATTGTGTAATTAATTTGTTCATATTGTGTTAGATTTTTTTTCTGTTAATAGATTTTTTGGGTGATATTATTGTTGAATATGCATGTTTGTATGTTCATATATATGCAAAGATCGAATATGTCAAATTTTTATGATTTTTTTTTCTGTTCATAGAATCTTTATGATTTTTTTCTGTTGTAATTTTGTTTATAGAATTTTAATGATTTTTTTGTTCATAGTATTTAGAAAAAGGAAAAAATAAGAAGAGAAAGTGTTTAATATAATTAGTTAGAAAAATACTACTTTATTTTATTTATAGTAAGTGCTTCATATATAGTTGAACTAGCTAGTTGATTTAATAAACTACTTTATTTTACTATATATAGAAGTAGTTTGTTTTTAGTAAGTACTACTTTATTTATTTATAGTAAGTGTTTAGTAGTTGAACTAGCTAGTTGATTTAATTAATAAAACTACTTTATTTAACTATATATAGAAGTAGTTCCCGCATCGACGTCGGCGATGCCTATCCCGCATCCTCGTCATCGTCGACTCGGCGGTGGAGGCTTGCTTGATCAGGGCCATGTTCGGGACTGGGCTCCGCCGGGCTGGTATTGGGAGGTGCTACCTTCCGGGGGACGTAGGTTGGTGAGGAGCTAGCCCGTAGTTGACCCGATCCTTGTTTGGTGGCGGTCGCGTGGGTCAGTGACGGTGCCGAGGCTTCCGGACACCGTGGAGGTGGTACGTCACCGTGTCAGCGAGGAGGACGAGCACGTCCGTCGCTACATGGTTGCATTGGAGGGCAGGTTCGACAATACCTGGCAGGTTCTTCAGGGATCTCACTGGAGCTATGATCCTGTGATGTTTCCTTATCTTTGGGTGTCCACCGCCCGCGTCGATACCCGTCGGGCGCTACGGTTCTAGTTGTATTAGTGATGCTATATTAGTGATAATATTCGACGATGTACGGAGACCAAGAGAAGATGTACTTTTGCTTATAATTATTGAATGCATGCTAATTTGAATACTACTTTATTTTATGATTTGGTTTTGCTTATTTTATGATTTAGTTTTGCTTATTGAATGCTCATATTGGATAAGTTCTCCTTCATTCCCGTGTGCTAAACAATTTGGTGTAATAATGCACTCGGGAATGAAAGGAGGAGCTACGTACATCACCGATAGTCAACCCATGATTAATAATCTAGTTTAATATTTGAATTATGAACATAGGCCGGAAATGTCGTACTCGGACGACGAAAACCGCCCGGGGGAGTGCGACTGGTGCCACGACGACCGAGGTATCTGCGACAGGTTCATTGAGCTGGACGAAGATCATCGCTTCAGCATTAAGCTCGAGGAGACTGAGGGAGTCCTGGACTAGGGGGTTTCCGGATAGCCGAACTATCATCATCGGCCGGACTCCAAGACTATGAAGATACAAGATTGAAGACTTCGTCCCGTGTCCGGATGTGACTTTCCTTGGCGTGGAAGGCAAGCTTGGCGCTACGGATATGTAGATCTCCTACCATTGTAACCGACTCTGTGTAACCCTAGCCCTCTCCGGTGTCTATATAAACTGGATGGTTTTAGTCCATAGGACGAACAATCATACCATAGGCTAGCTTCTAGGGTTTAGCCTCCTTGATCTCGTGGTAGATCTACTCTTGTAATACCCACATCATCAATATCAATCAAGCAGGACGTAGGGTTTTACCTCCATCAAGAGGGCCCGAACCTGGGTAAAACATCGTGTCCCTTGTCTCCTGTTACCATCCGCCTAGACGCACAGTTCGGGACCCCCTACCCGAGATCCGCCGGTTTTGACACCGACATTGGTGCTTTCATTGAGAGTTCCTCTATGTCATCACCGATAGGCTCGATGGCTCCTTCGATCATCAACAACGACGCGGTCCAGGGTGAGACTTTTCTCCCCGGACAGATCTTTGTATTTGGTGGCTTTGCACTGCGGGCCAATTCGTTTGGCCATCTGGAGCAGATCGAAAGCTACGCCCCTGGCCGTCAGGTTAGATTTGGAAGTCTGAACTTCATGGCTGACATCCACGGAGACTTGATCTTCAATGGATTCGAGCCACAGCCGAGCGCGCCGCACTGTCACGATGGGCATGATTTAGCTCTGCTGCCGAACAGTGCCCTGGAGGCCGCATACGAGTCCGCTCCGACCCTCAATTCGGAGCCGGCCGTGCAGATCGAGGACGGGTGGTTAGACACCGCCTTGGGGGCTGCAACCTCTACGGCAATAGAGCCGAATACTGACCTTGTCCCTTGTGAAGCTCGTGACTCTGAGGTGCCGGACTCCTTGCCGGACTCCAAACCTCCCACGCCCCCTTCAATCGAATCCGATTGGGTGCCGATCATGGAGTTCACCGCTGCGAACATCTTTCAACACTCACCTTTTGGCGACATCCTGAGTTCGCTAAAGTACCTCTCGTTATCAGGAGAGCCCTGGCCGGACTGCGGTTAGGACGGTTGGGATGCGGACGACGAAGAAATTCAAGGCCCACCCACCACCCACTTAGTAGCCACTGTCGACGATTTAACCGACATGCTAGACTTTGACTCCGAAGACATCGATGGTATGGACGACGATGCCGGAGACGACCAAGAACCAGCGCCTACTGGGCACTGGAAAGCCACCTCAACTCACGACGTATACATGGTGGATACACCAAAAGGAAGCGATAACGAGGAACAACGGGATGCGGCGAAGAATAATTCCCTCGAAAAACAACAAAAACGGCGACGCAAGCGCCGCCCGATGTCCCGCCTCGATAACAACGGCACCCATACTGACCCAGCCGTAGAGCAGAGCGAACCAGTGGACGAGCAACCCATTCCCGGCGAAAACAATAGTCTAGACGATCTCACGCCGGACACATCACCGGAGCATAAGAACCTTCACAGAAGGCTCGTCGCCACTGCAAGGAGTTTGAAGAAGCAAAAGCGGAAGCTCAAAACGGCGGAAGACGTACTCAGAATAAGATGGAGCAAAGTACTCAAGACCGCAGATAAATACGGCGATAGTCACCAAGCAAAGAGCTACCCGAAGCGCAAGCTGTTACCCAAATTTGACGAGGAGCCCCCACAGTCAAAAAAGAAAGAGGCCGCCTGGCCGGATAGATGACCAGATAACAGGCTAAGAGCGGCAAGCGGCGCCGCACATAATCCGGCACACGATCCAAATAAGGATCCTCACAAAAAGGATGGCCCAGTCAGGTCCATCTATGGGCCAAAAAAGAAGGCTCCAGGAAGCAACACAACCTGCCGAGTGTTCGAAGATAACGGCACACCTAAATACAGGGGCGCCGCACACCCACTATGTTTCGCCGACGAGGTACTGGATCATGAATTTCCAGCGGGATTCAAGCCCGTAAACATAGAGGCATATGACGGAACCACAGACCCCGGAGTCTGGATTGAGGATTATATCCTACACATACATATGGCTAGAGGAGACGATCACCACGCCATAAAATACCTACCCCTCAAGCTCAAAGGGCCAGCTCGGCATTGGCTCAAAAGCCTCCCAGAAAATACCATCGGAAGTTGGGAAGAGCTTGAGGATGCGTTTTGAGAAAATTTCCAGGGAACTTATGTCCGCCCTCCGGATGCATACGATTTAAGTCACATAACTCAACAGCCCGGGGAGTCAGCACGCAAATTCTGGAATAGGTTCCTCACCAAAAAGAACCAAATAGTCGACTGTCCGGACGCCGAAGCCTTAGCAACCTTTAAACATAACGCCCGAGACGAATGGCTCGCCAGACACCTCGGCCAGGAAAAACCAAGAACAATGGCCGCGCTAACAAGCCATGACCCGCTTTTGCGCGGGGGAAGATAGCTGGCTAGCAAGATGCAGCACCAGCGACCCGAGTACATCCGAGGTCAGGGATGGAAATGGGAAATCACGACGCAGAAAAGATCAGCGCCGGAATAAGGAAAGCGGCCCAAATAGCATGGCGGTCAACGCCGGATTCAAAAGCTCTCGTCCAAATAACAAAACACTGCCCCTTAAGGACAACAGTGACGATATATCCAACCTAAACAAAATCTTGGATAGGATATGTCAAATCCACAGTACCCCCGGGAAGCCTGCAAACCATACCCACGGAGATTGTTGGGTCTTCAAGCAGTCCGGCCAACTTAACGCCGAACACAAGGGGCTCGACACACCAAGCGAAGACGATGACGAATCCCACAAGCAGCAGGCCGAAAAACAGAAGACTTTCCCACTAGAAGTCAAAATAGTGAACTCACTTCATGTGATAAATAGTGCAGCAACTACTAAAACACGCGCCGCATGATCCACCCAAGCGGAGCCCCGAAATTGGATGTCAAACCCAATTACTTTCGACCATCAGGATTACTCCAGAAGTATTCGAAACGCAGGAGGGACTGCTTTTATATTGGATCCCATAATCGACGGACTACAATTCACACAAGTCCTAATGGATGGTGGAAGCGATTTAAACCTACTGTACCAGGACACCGTCCACAGAATGGGGATAGACCCTACCAAAATTCGCCATAGCAACACTTCCTTCAAAGGAGTGACGCCAGGCCTTTATGCCAAGTGTACAGGCTCTGTACTACTAAAGATGAACCACGTGCTACACTCGTCTAGGATACAGCACAACGGAGACACAGGCACAGACGTGCAGCAGGGACCTGTTGCAAGGATTCTTTTCAGATTAAGACCCTGCGTAAACCTTTCTTACTGTCTCTTGTTGATACTCATCCCCCGGTTTCCTACCATAACCAAGGAGGAGGCTGGCGTTTTGGCATCGGCCGCATCAAAAGTTCTCGCCTGTACCTAGACACTAGGGGCTTAGGGCATTGTTCTGCCCATTATCATAAAGTCCGAATACCTTAGGGAGAGTTCGGCGTCTCGAGTTAGGCCTTATATGCATCAGCTCCGAATCATGTCTTTGGTCAAATGTTGGGTTTGCCCGGCTCCTGTGTTCTGCTGCCTTACGTTCCGCTCCATCGGCTAATGCGGCACCGGGAGAACTACTGCGATTGTGCCCCGGTTCGGCCGGGCGAGCACCTCAGTAGAGAAAGCCGAAAACTGACTGTCATGATATAGCGAGAGACTGGTCAACCACTCGATCGACTATTGGAATGTTTAGAATTCCTCCGCTTTAACGAAGGACCGCTTCCCGGTCAGGCACACACGTGCCCCGAGTTCGGAGAGCGCGGTGCCCCTAGGGGCTATATCATAGCCCCACCATCAAGCTCATATGGCTAAGTGAAAGTGATAAAGCATTATAGTCCGGTTACCTAGTTTGCTATGCTATCACCTCCTTCAAAGGACCAAGACGTTGGATTAAGTGTGAAAATGCGCTTTTTTTGCAAACACCCCCGCACACTATGTGCATGGGGGCTGAAGGCAAAGACTGCCATCTTTCAGGTTATAAATACATATACGGCCGCACAGGAGATATTTCAATACTTGAACGCACAAGTATAAAAAGTTGTTACATTATAAATATGATCTCACAAATCATACATGTCATTTGAACATGACATTTTTCGAGCACCGCGACTCTATTAAACGAGCGCTCTGCAGGACTTCCTCAAAATAGTGCTCGGTGGGTAATCGGCTCTCGTCCCAACCCCGGGACGCAACATCGGTGGCATTCATCTCCGCCCAGTATGTCTTAACACAGGCAAGAGCCATCCGTGCACCCTCTATGCAGGCCGACCGCTTCATCGCCTTGATATGCGGCACCGCCCCAAGGAATTGCTGCAATAAACCAAAATAACTCTTCGGCTTGGGCCTTTCCGGCCACAGATGAGCCACCACATCCGTCATGGCAAGTCCGGACAATCTATTCAGCTCAGCCCACTCAGCCAACCGATCGGTCAACAGATGTGGACGCTCCATTTCATGATCCTTCTGACTTCGGAAGTGCCCAACTGCGTCCGCCGCACTCGCCGCCAAATCCAGATAAGGATCCTCCGCACTCCACAACTGGCCCAGCTGAGCATACTTCGGATCCGTGAACTTCCTACGCAACAGAAAGGGCTTTCCAGCCGCAATGTCTCCGGCCTGACGCAGTTCCTCCTTTATAGCCCGCATTGCAGAACAAGCATCCTTGGCTTCGGCGGTGGCCTTCTTCAGGCCCTCCTGCTCCGCTTGGCGTTCTCTTTCAAGAACCTCATAGCGGTCGGTAGCATCTTTTAATTTCACGGCCATTACGGCCATTTCCCCCCTGCTTCGGCAGTGAGCAGCCCTTTCGGCTTTTAGCTCCTCCGCTGCCTTCGAGGCAGCCACATCACTTTTTCTGGCTTGCTCCTTGGCTCGAGCAAGCTCTGCCCGAAGGTCTTCCACAGCAGCGGCACCATCTGCATCAAGCATACATGTTGTAAGGAATGGGCGTCAGCTCCCTTACCAGGTGACCGCGGAGAAACCACCTACCTTGTGACTCGTCAAGTCGTTTATTAACCAGCGTGATGTCCGCATCCGCAACATCGAGTTGCCGCTTCAGCTCGGCAACTCTATCAGTCCGGCTGGCCACCGAACGCTCCGCCACCTGCATAGGAAAGGCGACATTTTGTAACTGAGATTATGATCCTCGGCACGCTGTCGCTTTCGACAAACATACCGAGTCTCAGGGGCTACTATCTATACAGGGCGCACTCTATGTGCAAAACTGTCAAAAGGTATGTCATTTTTTGCGTACCTCAAACCCCGTCAGTAAACTTCTGACGGCCTCACGCAACCCGCTCTCAGCGGATGAGATCCTTTCAATCACCATACTCATTAATGCGCGGTGATCTTCTGAGAGAGTCGCCCTCTCGAGCAAACCCTGCAGCTCCACTGGCCGTACTCCAGTGGGTGCCGAACTCCCCGGCCCCGCCGGACTCGGGGAGACCCTCCGTGACGACACCTCAGGGTCGTCCGCCCCGCTTGACGGGGCGGCAAATGGAGGCGTTTCGCTCTCCATCATCTCCGGACGAAGGTCCCCCGAGGATGAGCTCTGCTGAGAAGGGCTGAGATCCGAACTAGAAGGTAAAAACTTCGGTTATCCTCAGAAATAAAATAGGGATGTCCCTTATGACAAAACTTCCCTTTGTTTTACTTATGGCTCGCTGGAGGGCTGATTCCTTTGGGGAGACTGTGCGGCTGGGACTCCTCCCGGCACAGGACCTTCCGGTGCAGATCTCTTTCCCCGCTTCGAGGCTTTGGCCTCTGGGTTTTTGGAAGCGGTCCTCTTCTCCCCCTGGAGGGAGGGATTCTTGATTCCCCCCTTACTGAGAGCCTCCTTAACAGAGGTGATAGTTTCCTTATTCCCCCCTTCGCCCTCCTCCGAAGGCGCTACCTCCAACATTTTGATTAACACGGGATCCGGCGTGGTCTCAGGGAGGGGGGTCGGATACCGTATCAGTTTTGCTTGCGCTATCCACTCCTGTTCAAGGGATAGCCGGTTAAAAGGCAAATCCATGATAAATAAATGGATGATATGTCTGGACACATGGCTACTTACTTGAGTATCCGGGAAATTGCAGCTTAGGCCAGCGTCCTCGGTCATGTCCGGACACACTTCATGTGATCCGAAGAACAGTTTGTACATCTCCACGGGTTTTGTACCCATGAAGTGTTGGAGAGCTCGTGGTCCCTCCGGATTGAATTCCCACAGGCGGAGGGGGCGACGTTTGCAGGGCAGAAGACGCCGGATCAGCATAACCTGCGTCACTACGACCAGATTGATCTCCCTCTCTTGGAGATCTCGAATCCGGCCCTGCAATAGGGGTACGTCCTTGGACGGCCCCCAGTCGAACCCTTTGTTGACCCACGACATCAGCCGTTGTGGAGGGCCCGAGCGAAAGGCAGGCGGAGGCCTCTGCCTGCTGCCCCTGGGAGCGGTAATATAGAACCACTCCTGTTGCCACAAGCCGAGCTCCTCCTGAAAAGAGCCCTCGGGCCATGGAGCATCGGCCCTCTTGCTTATAACCGCCCCGCCGCACTCTGCCTGACGCCCCTCAATCATCCTCGGCTCCACATTGAAGGTTTTGAGCCACAAACCAAAGTGAGGGGTAGTGCGGAGGAAGGCTTCGCAGATGACAATAAATGATGAGATGTGGAGGATAGACTCCGGAGCCAGGTCGTGGAATTCCAGCCCATAGTAAAACAGGAGCCCCCTCACGAAGGGATCCATCGGGAAGCCTAAACCCCGATGGAGGTGAGACACGAACACGACACTCTCGCCAGGCTTAGGGGTAGGAATGACTTGCCCTTGGGGAGGCAACCTATGCGAAATCTCATAGGTTAGGTACCTGGTGTCTCTCAGCTTTAGCACGTCCTCTTCCGGAAAGGAGGAGGGCATCCACCGGCCCTGTAGGTCGTAGCCGGACATTGTCGAAGGTCCGAAGTGCCCGAATCTGGAACCCTGGGTGTTGGAACTCGGGGCGAGGGGCGGATTCGATTGAGGATTGAAGAACGAGCCTTGGTCTCATTATAAAGAGGGAGAATACCAAGAGCCGTCCCCGTGACCATTTGGAACTCGCCTTCGATGGACGGGGCGTGGCAACGGGCGCAGTTCGGTTAACCACATCCGAATTGATGAGAATCCCGGGATAAGGGGAACATGATCTCTGCTTCGACAAGACGTGCCAAGGAAACCGCTTCGCTAAACGCGCCGAGGTGGTATAATAAAAACGATTCAAGTAAAGGCTTGGTTGTGGTGTGATGTCACGCCACGGAATACGTCAGCAGATTGAACTTGTGTAAATATTATTTTCTCTACGGTGGAATATGGAATTTATTTTGCAGAGCCGGACACTATCCTGGTGTTCACAATCTTCTATAAATTATTCGGAGAAGGAACCCGCCTTGCAATGCCGAAGACAATATGCACACCGAACTCGTCGTCATTGAAGCATGGTTCAGGGGTTACTGAGGGAGTCCTGGACTAGGGGGTGTCCGGATAGCCGGACTATCATCATCGGCCGGACTCCAAGACTATGAAGATACAAGATTGAAGACTTCGTCCCGTGTCCGGATGGGACTTTCCTTGGCGTGGAAGGCAAGCTTGGCGATATGGATATGTAGATCTCCTACCATTGTAACCGACTCTGTTTAACCTTAGCCCTCTCCGGTGTCTATATAAACTGGATGGTTTTAGTCCATAGGACGAACAACAATCATACCATAGGCTAGCTTCTAGGGTTTAGCCTCCTTGATCTCGTGGTAGATCTACTCTTGTAATACCCACATCATCAATATCAATCAAGCAGGACGTAGGGTTTTACCTCCATCAAGAGGGCCCGAACCTGGGTAAAACATCGTTTGCCTTGTCTCATGTTACCATCCGCCTAGACGCACAGTTCGGGACCCCCTACCCGAGATCCGCCGGTTTTGACACGGACAGAGACCTTCGATGTTCATATGGTACGCAACCGACGACAATAGTTTTTTTCGTAATTAATCATGACTTCAACTATTTTAATCATGACAATATTTTTCATCTTTTCCAATTCGACTAGTTTATCCCATGCTTTGCAAGACGCTATGTCTGGGAGAGGATGGGTTTTGAAGACCATGAAAGTTTCGAAACCAAAAAAATTATCCTAAGTACCAATCATGGTGTGGATTTTCAAGTAACGATGTACAATGCTCAGAGTGTAACCCATTTTGGTTGCAAAAATTGGGAAGCACTTTGCAAGATGTATGGTCTTGATGAGGGTATGCTTGTCACCATGGATCTTAATGATCCTACAATCGAGCAAGAGAGACCTTCGATTTGGGTCCTTGTGGATACACCTCTAATTCTTCCCCCATGTGAGCTTAACATAGTTATTAAGTAATTTATATTGTTTATTTCAAAATAGTTGATAACTTATCTCCATTGACAGCTTATTTTCATTCTTCAAAGAATGTGCGGAAGATGGTAGACAGAACCTACTACACCGAAGGCTCCGAATTAACTTATCAGGAGAAAAATCATCTGGTCGCATTTTGTACTGATCTTGAGAATTACAATATCTACAATCAAACTCCTCAACATTATGGTCAATACGTGCCACTAGTGCACGTGTTGAACTACGGTAACTACCATGGAGATACCCTGGTAAGATTATTTTTTACTATATTACAACATCCGTGCATCTTTTTGCACACTTCTAAAACTATAGTACATCATTGCTAACTACGAAGTTATTACTATGTTTTTCAACAGATAATCCTGAATGATTGTGTGCCTCATCTGATGTATACGCATGGTAGCCTTCATGTTTTGAACATACAACCAGGTCGTCCTACGAATCTCAACTGTCCATACCGGGTTTCTAAAAGAAGTGGAGACATAACAATCAAAGAATGGAAAAAAATGTATGGACAGTCGTAAGGAGCTTCTTGGAAGCAACAAGCAGCGAAGGGCAAGAATTGGAGACATGATGATCGCCATTCTTCATAATGGAGAGTCAGGGTCTATATTGTTTTATGCTATTTTGCCTTAAGGGTGTTTAGGTCCTACCTGATACTGATGATCATGTGCTAAGAACAATGATATAGGGTTGGGTTCGATGACTATGAGGATGATGATCGTATGACTTATTATTAATAACGAGTAGAAGTTGTATGATGATGCATAGGACTTGTTATTATATATGATGATGTATGATGCGAGCATGCATGAGCATGTTATATCAGCGGGTGAAATGAACATAGCAGCAGCGTTGATAAACCAAGGACGAAGATATAAGAGAGGACACTTCTCTCTATTAGCTAGCTAATAACAACCTAAAAATAACCACCAAAACCCCTAAAGCAGCCACTTTTGTAAAAAAAGCATGGACTTTTGGTCCCGGTTGGTGCCACCAACCGGGACCAAAGGCCCACCTGACTGGGCTCGGCGGACCGGCCACGTGGAGGCACATCTGTCCCGGTTCGTGTTTGAACCGGGACTAATGGGTGGAGGTATTTGTAACGACCCATTAGTCCCGGTTCATGAACCGGGACTAAAGGCCCTTACGAACCGGGACTAATTGGTGTTTTTCTACTAGTGTGAACTCGTAAACCCCTTGTGTATACAACTACTCCATAGTTAGGATCTTGCCTCTCCATTCCTACCCTCCTACATTACTGTCAGACTTAGAACCACGACACCTCCCAATATATATATTCCTTCCGTTCCAAAATACTTGTCGTGGTTTTAGTTCGAACCATTGGAACATAGGGAGTTGTATGGAAATATTTGTTATGATAATCGTAATGAAGCTAATTTGGTATTGTAGATGTTGATATATTTTTATATAAACTCGGTTAAACTTTAAAAAGTTTGATTTAGAACAAAGCTAAAACATCAAATACTTTATAACATTGTGAGTAAAAGATTATTTTATGGGTCCTGCAGTGAAGGTAAATCATGCCGTAAAAGTTGCATGCGCTCAATGGCGGAACTAGACAGGGAATGCTAGAGGGGCAGAAGATTCTGAGGGGGCGGAAGTCTAATTTTACTAATTAAGCACCTCCACACAACAAAAAATCCTTCAAACATTTTTCTCAAAGTTGAGGGGGATGAACCCCGAAGAACTACATTAGCCCTGCCGTTGCATGCACTGCCCGCGAGCTCAAATCTTCCCTTATAAACAGCAAAACAGATCAAAATTGTAAAGAAAAAACAAATACTTTCTACAACGATCATTGACAGATTGTTAACATGTGTATAATTTTTTATGAAGAAAAAACATTTCAGAGCATTGAGGAATGTTTTTTCTCATGAAAATTTGCGCTTATGTAGACAAGTCGTCAATGTTCATTGCTAAAAAGTTAAGATTGTTTTGATTTTTTTACTAATTTTTTTATTTAACTTAACTGTTCATCACGCGTGCATTTGAGCTCACGGCCAAAAGAACAGCTTCGCATCAGTGCCTACCTTCGTGGCTAGACTACTAGAGCAATGAGTAACCGTCTTAAAATACATGTCTCATTAACTTGCACTGGTACTACGTGTCCCACTAATTACTGCCACGCACTACGTACATATGTCCTTGTGACCGATCGCACGATAAATTTGACTCGATGGGGTGACGGTGACGTGCATTTGCTCGTCCATCTCTTGCGCCGTCGTACGTGCTTGTCGTGTCTCATTATGAGGGTTCCATGAGTAGCAATACTGACATTACTCGACGTCCCATCTTGCTCCCTCCTTGTTTTCTTCTATGGCTATGTACGTACGTACGGGCCTCAGGAATCTGAGATGCAAAATAACCGGCCTTTTCCACTATTTTGACCCTTTCAGCAAACTTTGTCACGACGAAAGTGATCGAACACGTGAGCGGGTCCACCTCGTACGTAAAACACGGAGGGGCGATTCGAGGCGATTGCGAGGCGATCGGCTCGGGGCCTAGGGTTAGGGTTTTACGTACGGTGGTGGTGAGGATCGCGGCGGCGCGGGGAGGGACAGCGGCGTCCCCGATCGTGACTGCGCCGGTGTGCAGGCCTCTCGCCGGTGAGGAATTCATGACGGAGAGGAACAAGGATGACAAGGTGATGTCGAGGAGTAAGGAGGCGGGACAAGAGGGGATGGCGGCTGAAAGATCGAACGCTGAGAAACCAGTAGCAACGCCGCGGGCGGAGAAGCAGAAGGAGGCACATGATCCAGCACTGAGGACGCCACTGGGCTCCCAGAATAGTACCGCGGCTGTGTCCCCGGGTCTGATGGCTAGGTTAGGAAGCCTAGCGCTGACGGAGAAGGAAGCCAAGGGATTCGTCTTCAAGGAAGCTGATCAGGAACGAAGCCGACCGGCGAAGTGGTCGGCGATAGGAAAGGCATTCTCACCCCGGATGTTGAACAAGAATGCGTTGGAGAAGTCTATGGCGAGAGCGTGGGGTCTGCATAAGGAGGCACAATTCAAAATCATCGGGAGGAATCTATTTGCAGTCACGTTCGGTAGTGAGGGACATTGGAAACACGTTCTAAACAATGGACCGTGGCAGTTTGATTTTAATACGTTGGCGATCAAGGATTACGATGGTGTAACCAGGCCATCGGAGATGAAGTTTGACAGTGTGGACGTTTGGGTGCGTGTTGAAGATCTACCACTTGACAAGCGATCAAAGGCGTTTGGGGAGGCACTGGGGAACTGGCTAGGTAAGACTGTTCGGGTAGATGTGGAAAAGGATGGATGCGCAAAAGGAGCGGAGCTGCGATTCAGAGTTAAGCTGCCATTGTTTGAGCCACTGGTAAGAGGTTTTTTCCTGAAGAAATCTGAAGAAGATCCGGAAACAACATGGTTTGATTTCAAATATGAGAAAATTCCACACTTTTGCTTCGAGTGTGGGAGGCTTGTGCACAGTGACCAAGGATGTGTTCCGGGTGTGGATCCAGATCAACAGTGGGGTGAGTGGTTAAGGGCATCGCCAGGAAGATCAAGGGGCCCAAAAGAGGGATCTCACCGCGGTCCAGCGACCACTGCAAACAGCTTTGGCAGTGTTCGTTCTAGTGAAGGAGAGGGGAGTAGGAGGAAGACTGGAACAGTCCGGGACCTCCCAACAAAACGTAACCTGCAAAATGAGTTTGCTGCTCCGGCGGCGTCATGCACCCAGGAGAATCCTCACACTGGTGGGGAGACTAAGGGGGCCAAGGAGGGCATTGCTAGGCCGGGAGAGCAGAGGCAGGGAACGGACAATAGGAGGGAAAGAGACCTGCGAGAGGATCTGGAGAAGAGGAGAGAAAGAGGTCTACGCTCTGAACTGAGGCAAAGGCAACAGGAGAGGCCGACTGAATTAAGGTCAAGGTACAGACAGTCTAGGCAGTGGGATTATGATGGAGCAGGATCATCAAACTATCAGCGGGGAAGAGAACGCAGACAAGGATACTATGTTAGAAAGCCCAGGCTAGGATATTCCGGGGAAAGGAGGTCACCCAGCAGCCCTAGACATGAGGGACAAGGAGAGAGGAAGAGGGGACCAAAACAATATTAGGTAGCTAAAGGGGACTTGGATAGGCAAGAGGGCAATGACATCTTTGTCCGGGATACAAGACAGAAAACATCCTCTGTGTTCGATCGCATTGAAGAGAAAGAGTCATCGGCGGACCCTGCGACGGCGCGGGGCCGCCGGGACCAATGAACATCTTGGCCTGGAACTGTCGGGGACTGGGGTTGGACCCGACAGTGGGCGAGTTAAGGGACCTGGTTAGGTCACACAACCCAGCGGTGGTGTTCTTATCGGAGACGAAAAAAATGGCATGCGCAATGGAGAGGATGAAAGGGAGACTGGGGTTCAATCATGGGGTTGCAGTGAACTGTCACGGCAAGAGTGGAGGTTTGGCGCTTTGGTGGAGGGATCATGTGGAGGTATCACTGAGGCCGTGGTGCCAATACTATATAGATGCCAAGATAGTAGCAGAGGGAGTCACATTTAGACTCACAGGAATCTACGGGGAGCCATGTGTGGAGAAAAGAAAGAAAACGTGGGATGTGTTGCGATACCTACGTTCCCAAGATGATCTCCCGTGGCTGTGTGCAGGAGATTTTAACGAAGCCATACTACAGAAGGAGCAGCTTGGGGGTAACCCGAGATGTTTGAACCAAATGGAAAATTTTGCAGATTGTCTGTCAGACTGCGGGCTGGCAGATCTTGGGTTCTCGGGCTACCCGTACACATGGGATAACAGACGTGATGGTTCTGATAATATTCAAGTAAGACTCGACCGGGCCACATGTACGGCGGAGTTTGCACAATTATTTCCGGCGGTTGAGGTAGTTCATGTTATGACCGAGGAATCAGACCATCAAGCCATCCTTATCAAGGTGCAGGAAGCACTGGCTGCGAGGCACTTGGGGGGGGGGGGCAGCGTGCCTTCAGGTATGAGGCAGCGTGGGCTCGGCATGAAGGATACGAGGAAATGGTGGGGCGTGCATGGGCGGATGCCCAAGTGGCCAATCAGGAGGCGGGTGCAATGGGGGCGACATGCAGCCAGCTCCGGCTCACGTCGAGGGCCATGCAGACTTGGAGCAAACATGTTTTTGGCTCAATAAAAAAGCAAATATGCCACCTAAAAGGCCAACTAGTGGATGCCAAGGAACGTGCTGCACAGACGGGGTACGGGCAAGAGATTAAGGACATCGAAGACCAGTTACATGAGCTGTATGAGAGGGAGGGGATATATTACAAACAAAGATCTAGGATCGACTGGTTGACGGAGGGGGACCAAAATACTAAATATTTTCAGAACAGGGCTTCACATCGTAAGAGGAAGAATACAATCAAAGCTCTGAAAAAGGAGGATGGATCAAAGTGCACTGACGATGATGGCATGAGGAACATGGCGGCTAGTTTCTATGCAAATTTGTTCGCCTCGGAGGATTCACAGGAGGGGGAGAGAGTTCTGCAACATATTGAGGCGAGTGTCACAGAAGAGATGAATGCCAAGTTGGGAGCGCCGTTCACTAACGAGGAGATAGAGAGAGCGCTCTTCCAGATGGGTCCCACGAAAGCTCCTGGTCCGGACGGTTTGCCGGCCATGTTTTATCAAAAACATTGGTCCTTGGTCAAGGGCGATGTGTACAATGCGGTGAGGGACTTCCTAGCTGGTTATGCAGCTCCCAACGGTTTTAATGATACTGTCCTAGTGATGATCCAGAAGGTTAGCTCACCGGAGCTCCTAACACAATTTCGACCAATAAGTTTGTGCAATGTTTTGTATAAGATTGCCGCGAAAGCACTGGCTAACCGGCTAAAGGTACTTCTACCTTTCATGATTTCCGAAGAACAAAGTGCGTTTGTGCCGGGGAGGATGATAACCGATAATGTGTTGGTGGCATATGAATGTGTGCATGCGATAAGAAAGAGGAAGAGAAGGAAGCCATTGTGTGCTGTCAAGCTTGATATGATAAAAGCATATGATAGAGTTGAATGGGACTTCTTGGAACAGATGTTATTGAAGTTTGGATTCTCTAGTCACTGGACGGAGATGGTCATGAGGTGTGTCAAAACGGCCACCTTTTCTGTTAAGTTGAATGGAGGGCTATCGCATACTTTTAGTCCCTCTCGAGGACTGCGACAAGGCTACCCCCTCTCCCCATATCTCTTTCTTTTCTGTGTTGAAGGTTTCTCAGCGTTGCTCAAGAATGCACAAAGAGAGAAGGAGATCAAGGGAGTTTCTTTTGGGAGTGGGGGACCGACTGTTACACATCTCCTCTTTGCTGATGATAGTGTGGTCTTTGTGGAGGGATCAAAAGAAAATTTTGAAGCACTCCGCAACATTTTACAAGTATATGAAGTGGCATCGGGGCAGCGAGTCAATCTTCAAAAATCTGCCATCTTCTATGGGAAGGGGAGTACAGAGGAGATGAAGCAGGAGGTGCAACAGGTTATTGGCATTTCAGTGGAGGCACTGAGCGAGCGATACCTTGGACTGCCGACAGTGGTCGGAAGATCCAAGGAAGGAACTTTCAAGTATGTTAAGGAAAGTGCTAGAGGAAAAGTGGGAGGATGGAAGGGGCAAGGGCTGTCCAAAACGGCAAAGGAGGTGCAAGTCAAGTCTGGGCTCCAATCAACACCAACCTTTACCATGGGCTGTTTTCAACTCATAAAGAAAATGTGCGGGAATCTGTCTTCTATATCTTCAAACTTTTGGTGGGGTGAAACGAATGGTCAAAAGAAGGTGCATTGGATCGCTTGGGACAAGATGTGCACGAGAAAACAGGAGGGGGGCCTAGGCTTTCGAGACCCGGAGGCCTTTAACCAAGCTATGCTCGCCAAGCAAGCTTGGAGGATGATCCAGGAACCGAACTCATTGTGTGCAAGGGTCTTGAAGGCTCGGTACTTTGTTGGAGGGTCTATCCTTAATGCAACTTGCCCAGAGGGAGGCTCTTTTACTTTCAAAAGCATTCTACATGGCAGGAACCTCTTGTTGGATGGGCTCATTTGGAGGATTGGGGATGGAGCTCGGGTGAAAATACACCATGATAACTGGATCCCCCGGAAAGGTAGTCTAAGGCCACTGGGCCAAGACTATGTTCATGGTTTAACACGGGTTAGTGACCTTCTTGACGCGCAAGGTACTGCATGGGACCAAGTAAAGCTGCACTTGATGTTCTCTCCCGATGATGTGGCCGATATCATGCAAATCTCGATTGGGGGCCGACGATGGATGACTATATGGCCTGGAACTTCACAAAGGATGGCGTCTTCACGGTGCGGTCGGCATATCATTTACGGATGGCTCAAAAACGGCTTAAGGCGGGTCGACCAGAAACATCATCTTCGGTGGCGGATCACAAGTCTTGGTTGAGCTTATGGGACACCATTGCTCCGGGGAAGGTCAAAACCCACATGTGGCGGCTCATCCGGAATGGATTAGCGGTGGGAGTGGAACTTCAGAGGAGGAAGATCAAGGAAGGAGTGTGATGTGTTGCATGTGGTAGGGAGGAGACAAATTACCATAGGTTTTGGGGCTGTTTCCACTCAGCAAAATTTTGGAAGATTATGCAATCGGAGATGGGGGTACCGGTGGCGATCCCGCCGGAGTCAGTTAGCCCCCAAACTGCATTATCAAAGTGGCTTTTGTCTTGGTTCGCGGAGGCATCCGATGATGAAAAAGCTGTACAGGTCCAGGGAGTGTATGCCTTATGGTTGGCTCGCAACAACGCAAGAGAAGGACAGCGGATTGAAGATGCCGAACCAATCGCAAGAAGGGTTTGTCACTTAATGGAAGAATGGCAATCCATCCATGGACGAAAGAATAAGCAGGCAATACGGGTCCAACCGGAGAAATGGCAGCCACCGGATGATGGATGGACAAAGGTGAACGTGGACGGGGCTACATCAAAAGTAGGAGATTTGGGAGGCGCCGGCGTGGTGTTCAGGAACCAGGAAGGAGCGTTCTTGCGAGGAGCTTGCCAGGCTTTACCTCGATGTAACGACCCGGTAAAAGCAGAGCTGTATGCATGCAAGAGAGCTGCATAGCTTGACGTACAAAACCTCCATATTGAGATGGACTGCTGTGCGATTGTGGGAAAGCTAAGGAGCCAGGAGAGGAATCTATCGTTGCATGGGCCGGTTATCGAGGAGATCAAGCAACTGCTGAACTCCAGGGAACGGTGGAAGATTTCGTGGGCAAGACGTTCTGCGAACGGTGCTGCACATCGATTAGCTAGGTATGGAGTGACAAATAATTTGTGTAACGTGTGGTTAAGTGAACCACCAGACTGCATTCTGCAGATTCTTTCAGACGAAATCCCTACGTGGGAGACTTAAATAAAGTTTTGGAGTGAGTTTAAAAAAAGCAAACTTTGTCATAAAATAAACTCGACATAAAAGTATTTCATGATCTGACCCTTTTTAGCAACGCCATAGGCCGCGGCGTTTCTCTCCAAGATAGCAACGCCGAGGTAGCTGGCGCTTCTATCCAACAAAGAAACACTGAGGTAGCTCGCGTTTCGGACCATATAAGAAACGTCATAGGCGTTGGCGTTTCTGACCAAGAAACAAACGCCATATGTCTTGGCGTTGCGGCCCTGGTTACCGACTAGTGTCTTGCCTTGGCGTTTCTAAGAAGGCCAGAAACGCCGCTAACCTTCGCGTTTCTGGCCCGACGTCTCTGGCAGCTGAGGAGGAAGACCCTGACGAGGTAGCGAGTGAGTTGGGTGCTAGCGAAGAAACGCCAAGGCCTATGGCGTTTCTCACCTGGTCCAAAACGCGAGCTACCTCGACGTTTCTTTGTTTGATAGAAGCGCTAGGTACCTCGGCGTTGCTATGTTGAGCAGAAACGCCGCGGGCTATGACATTTTTAAAAGGGTTAGATCGTAAAATACTTTCATATCAAGTTCACTTTGTGACAAAGTTTGCTAAAAGGGTCAAAATAGTGATTTCGGCCCAAAATAACGAATGGCCGCCATGTACATGACCGAAAAGTAGGGATCAGCAAATTAATGCCTTGTTTCTCGCGAGCACGTACTACTCCATCATACTCCCTTTGTTCCTGAATACTACTCCCTCCGTCTCATAATGTAACGTTTTTCGACACTAATACAGTGTCAAAAAAAATCTTACATTATGGAACAGAGGGAGTACTGTATAAGTCTTTGGAGAGATCTCATTATGGATCACATACGGAGCAAAATGAGTGAATCTACACTCTAAAAAGCATCTATATACATTCATACGTGGTTCATAGTGCAATCTCTATAAAGACTTATATTTAAGAATAAAGGGAGTAAACTATAGTCGAGTGACTTATGTGACTCGTGAGTACTGTTGAGTATATCTATTGTGCATATTTGTGTACTGGGCCCATCTTCTAATTTCCTTGTATAGTTGAGATCGTGGCCCACTGAGGGAGTCCTGGATTAGGGGGTGTCCGGATGATCGGACTATGACCTTTGGCCGGACTCCCGGACTATGAAGGTACAAGATTGAAGACTTCGTCCCGTGTCCAGATACGGACTTTCCTTGGCGTGGAAGGCAAGTTGGGCGATACGATATGAAGATCTCCTCCCATTGTAACCGACTCTGTGTAACCCTAGCCCTCTCCGGTGTCTATATAAACTGGAGAGTTTTAGTCCGTAGGACGAACAACAATCATACCATAGGCTAACTTCTAGGGTTTAGCCTCTCTGATCTCGTGGTAGATCAACTCTAATACACATACCATCAATATTAATCAAGCAGGAGTAGGGTTTTACCTCCACCGAGAGGGCCCGAACCTGGGTAAAAACATCGTGTCCCTTGTCTCCTGTTACCATCCGCCTAGACGCACAGTTCGGGACCCCCTACCCGAGATCCGCCGGTTTTGACACCGACATTGGTGCTTTCATTGAGAGTTCCTCTGTGTCGTCGCCTTTAGGCCCGATGGCTTCTTCGATCATCAACCACGACGCAGTCCAGGGCGAGACTTTTCTCCCCGGACAGATCTTCGTATTCAACGGCTTTGCACTGCGGGCCAACTCGTTTGGCCACCTGGAGCAGATCGAAAGCTACGCCCCTGGCCATCAGGTCAGGTTTGGAAGCTTAAACTACACGGCCAACATTCGCGGGGACTTGATCTTCGACGGATTCGAGCCACGGCCGAGCGCGCCGCACTGTCTCGATGGGCATGATCTAGCTCTGCCGCCGGACAGCGCCCAGAGTGCCGCTCAGGAGTCCGCTCCGACCATTAGCTCGGAGCCGACTGCGCTAACCAGGGACGGACGGTTGGACGCCGCCCCAGGAGCCGCAATCTCTACGGCGATAGAGCCGAATACCAGCCTAGTCCTTTGCAAGGCCCGTGACTCCAAGGTGCCGGACTCCGTTCCGGACTCCGAATCTTCCGCACCCCTTCCGATCGAACCCGATTGGGCTCCGATCATGGAGTTCACCGCCGCGGACGTCTTTCAGCACTCGCCCTTTGGCGATATCCTGAACTCCCTAAAGTCTCTCTCTTTGTCAGGAGAGCCCTGGCCGGACTATGGTCAGCAGGGTTGGGATACGGACGACGAAGAAATTCGAAACCCACCCACCACCCACTTTATAGCCACTGTCGACGATCTAACCGACGTGCTCGACTTTGACTCCGAAGACATCGACGGTATGGACGCCGATGAAGGAGACGACCAAGAACCAGCACCTGTAGGGAACTGGAAAGCCACCTCGTCATATGACATATACATGGTGGACACCCCCAAAGCAGGGGATGGCGAGGAAAAAATGGAGGATGACCCCTCCAAGAAGCAACCCAAGCGCCGACGTCGGCGGCCCCGCTCTAAATCCCACCAAAGCAAGAACGGTGAATCCGGCATCGGAGATAACAACACGCCGGACAGTGCCGAAGATAACCCCCTGCAGCAGGATTCAGTGCAGGAGGACGAAGGAGCCAGCCCTCATGAGAGAGCGGCCGACAGAGAGGTTGAGGACGACAACTATATGCCTCCCTCCGAAGACGAGGCAAGCCTAGACGACGTTGAATTCGTCATGCCAGAGGATCCGGTCGAACAAGAGCATTTCAAACGCAGGCTTATGGCCACGGCACGCGGCCTCAAGAAAAAACAGCAACAGCTTAGAGCTGACCAAGACTTGCTAGCCAACAGATGGACCGAAGTCCTGGTGGCCGAAGAGTATAAACTCGAGCGCCCCTCCAAGAGCTACCCAAAGCGCAGGCTGCTACCCCAACTTGAGGAGGAAGCAACTAGACCTACATTACCAGCGTACGATGCGCCCGATCGGCCACCCCGTGGCCGCGACAGAGAGACCTTCAGGCCCTTGACCCAAGCCGCACCCCGGCACCGCTCAAAACATACCAGAGTACGGGGATACGCAACAGACCTACGAGACATACTGGAGGACAAGGCAAGGCAAACAAGATCGATCTACAGATTGCGTGGATGCCCCACATCACGAGATGATAACCGTCACACTGAATATGATAAATACGGCCAGGCCGAATACAACAGACCAAGCTTACCCGAGCTGCGCCGCGATATAGCCCAGTACAGGGGCGCCGCACACCCACTATGCTTCACAGACGAAGTAATGGATCATCAAATCCCCGAGGGTTTCAAGCCCGTAAACATTGAATCATATGACGGCACAACTGATCCCGCGGTATGGATCGAGGATTACCTCCTTCATATCCACATGGCCCGTGGTGATGATCTACACGCCATCAAATACCTCCCTCTCAAGCTTAAAGGACCAGCTTGACATTGGCTTAACAGCCTGCCAGCAGAGTCAATTAGTTGCTAGGAGGACCTGGAATCCGCATTCCTTGACAACTTCCAGGGCACTTACGTGCGACCACCAGACGCCGATGGCCTAAGCCACATAACCCAGCAGCCAGAGGAATCGGCCAGGCAATTCTGGACATGGTTCCTAACCAAGAAAAATCAAATAGTTGACTGTCCGGACGCCGAGGCCCTTGCTGCCTTTACGCACAACATCCAAGACAAATGGCTTGCCCGGCACCTAGGACAGGAAAAGCCGAAATCTATGGCAGCCCTCACTACACTCATGACCCGCTTCTGCGCGGGCAAAGACAGCTGGCTAGCTCATAGCAATAACATAACCAAGAGCCCTGGTAATTCGGATACCAAGGACAACAATGGCAGGTCACGTCGCAACAAGCACAAGCGCCGTATTAACGGCGACAATACTGAGGATACGACAGTCAACGCCGGATTCAGAGGCTCTAAACCCGGTCAGCGGAAGAATCCATTCAAAAGAAACCCTCCAGGCCCATCCAACTTAGACCGGATACTCGACCGCTCGTGCCAGATACACGGCACCCCCGAACAACCAGCCAACCACACCAACAGGGATTGTTGGTTGTTCAAGCAGGCAGGCAAGTTAAGTGTTGAAACCAGAGACAAGGGGCTGCGTAGCGATAACGAGGAGGAGCCTCGGCCGCCGAACAACAGAGGACAGAAGGGATTCCCCCGCAAGTGCGGACGGTGAACATGATATACGCAACCCATATCCCCAAGAGGGAGTGGAAGCATGCTCTCAAAGACGTCTATGCGTTGGAGCCAGTCGCCCCAAAGTTCAACCCATGGTCCTCCTGCCCGATCACATTTGATCGAAGGGACCACCCCACCAGCATCCATCATGGCGGATTCGCCGCATTGGTCCTAGACCCAATCATTGACGGATTTCACCTCACCAGAGTCCTCATGGATGGCGGCAGCAGCCTGAACCTGCTTTATCAGGATACAGTGCGAAAAATGGGTATAGATCCCTCAAGGATCAAACCCACAAAGACAACCTTTAAAAGTGTCATACCGGGTGTAGAAGCCAGCTGTACAGGCTCAGTTACACCCGAAGTGGTCTTCGGATCCCCGGATAATTTCCGAAGCAAAGAGTTAATCTTCGACATAGTCCCATTCCGCAGCGGCTATCACGCCCTGCTCGGACGAACCGCATTTGCAAAGTTCAATACGGTGCCGCACTACGCATATCTCAAGCTCAAGATGCCAGGCCCTTGTGGAGTCATCACGGTAAATGGAAACACTGAACGCTCTCTCCGAACGGAGGAGCACATAGCGGCCCTGGTGGCGGAAGTACAGAGCAGCCTCTCAAGGCAGCTCTCCAATCCGGGTATTAAACGTCCGGACAACGTCAAGCGCGCCTGAAGCAACCTACAACAGAGCCGGCTGGCACGAGCAAGCATAGCAGTGCGGCCCCAACCCCAGCCCTCGTCAGATGGTGCTACCGGTACCACGCGTACATAATTACGCTTTGAAAATACCATGGGCATAAGGGGAGGTGCACAACTACGGCATGCCCAGAATGCGGCTCAACCGCACTTAGGGGCTCCCTATTCGGTCGTTTTACTTTTTTTATATATACTTTCAGGACCCAACTACTCAGAAGGCCTGTTCGGCAATACACTCGCCGAACACACGATGCAACAGCCAGGGTGAGGACAAGCCGCGTCAAATGTCCAGGTGGTCTCTATAACGAGCTTACTACCTATTTTACTTAAATTCCGCAGCTTGCCCCTGGAGGGGGACATGTCAAATAATCCCATCTCTTGCTTATCCACTATTTGTATCGTTCTGCTTTCATAGCACCAATTTTTTAATAATAAACAATACATAGCTTCTATCTATTATTGTATTCCTTTTTATATATATGTTCATTCATGACATTATGCAACCGTACACTTTGGTACGGACAATACACCAGGGGCTAAAGCACCCCATAACATGGTGTGAGAAGACCGAACACTCTTATGAGTGCGGCACCCTGAACTTATAGCACTATATGCATCGGCTCCGAATCATGTCTTTGGTCAATAGTTGGGTTTGCCCGGCTCCCATGTTTTGGTACCTTACGTTCCGCAATGTTGGCTAAGGTAGCGCTGGGAGAACTACTGCGATTGTGCCCCAGTTGAGCTGGGTTAACACCTCAGTAGAGAAAGCTAAAACTGACCGTCATGATAGTGCGAGAGACCGGTCGCTGTTCGCGAGGTTTTTCGAGTCCTTAAAGACTTATGCCGCTTAGAGCGAGGAACCGGACTTATCCGGCCTAGGCGTGGATAGCGCCCCGAACTCGGTCTTCCGAATACTAGCGGCTTCGCCGAAATTTAAAATTATAGAATTCTATGGCTAAGTGAGAGTAATAAAGCATTATAAGTCCGATGGCGTGGTTCGTTGTGCTGAGCGCCACCCTAGATGGACCCAAGAATGGGAACAAGAGCGCTCAAGTTTATCCCGAACACCCCAGCACTCGTGGCATGGGGGTCGAAGCCGATGACTTGCATCTCTCAGATTTGATAAACAGCCGCACAGAAGGTAATATTTTAAATTAACAAGCGTTGCTTAGCGCATATGAACAAAGTTTTCAGCGTACAGGATAACAGATGCGAGCCTACTCAAAATTACATCTTTAGCGCATTCGTCCGCTATACGGCGAGCACCCTTCAGGACGCCCTTATAATACATCTCGGGCGTGCGATACCCCTTGCCCGGCGGGGGCGCGTCCGTCAAAAGCTTCTCAGCGTCCAGCTTGCCCCAGTGCACTTTAGCACGGGCAAGGGCCCGACGGGCACCTTCGATACAAACGGAGCGCTTGACGACCTCAATCCACGGACACGCGTCCACCAGCCGCCGCACCAGACCGAAGTAGCTCCCAGGCATGGCTTCTCCAGGCCATAGCCGAGCTATGAGGCCCTTCATGGCCTGTTCGGCCACCTCGTGGAGCTCGACCAGCTGCTTCAGCTAGTCGCTCAGGGGCACCGGATGTTCGGCCTCAGCATACTGAGACCAGAACACTTTTTCCGTCAAGCTCCCCTCTTCGGCTCGGTAGTATGCGGCGGCATCAGACACACTACGGGGCAGATCGGCGAACGCTCCTGGAGAGCTCCGAATTCGGGTAAGTAGCAGATAATTAACTTTTATATTCTCGCTTTGCATAAAAAATGCCTTACCCGCCGCTATTTTCTTCATCGCCTCGATCTCCTGGAGGGCCTTCTGGGCTTCGGCCTTAGCGTTTTTGGCACTCTCAAGCGCCAATGCGAGCTCGGACTCTCGAGTCTTCGTGTCACGCTCCAAACTCTCGTGTTTTTCCACGAGAGCCTGGAGCTCTTGCCGCACCTCCGCCACCCGCGCCTCCTGCTTCTCTCGCTCGGCGCGCTCCAGGGCCGCACTGTTTTCGGCCTTGGAGACCGCCTCCTTCAGGGTCGGCACCTCGGGCGTGGCCCCTGCAACATTTAAGTTGGTCCTGTCATTATTTGCAACCAAGTATTTCTATATACATTTACATACGGTATTACATACCCTCCTTGTGCTCGAGCTGCTTCTTGGCACGGCCGAGCTTGTTCTCGGACCGCTCGAGGCTTCCCTTCAATGCATTGACCTCCGCAGTCAGTGCGGCAAAGGACAGTAGCACAGCCTGCATTCTCATATCGACATATTATTATTAGACTCCTGCATATATCTTTTTAGATCCTCAGCTCGACTTTTCTTTTCCGAACGCCGAACCGAGCATCAGGGCTATTGTCTATGCGGTAACATTTTTATATGTTTTGAACACATACCTCAAAGCCTGTTAATAGACTTGTACAGGCTCCTGTCAGCCCGCTTTTGGTGGACTGAACCTTTTAAATCACTGCACTCATAACAGTGCGGTGTTCCTCGTCGATGGAGGCGCCGTTAAGCGCCTCCAGCAAATTGTCCGGCGCCTCCGGATGGACGGAGGTCGTCGGCGGCGTAGGCTTGCCCTTCTTATGAAGGCGCCGCCTGTCGGACTCTGGAACCGTTGGTGGTTCCGGAGCAGTGTCCGGCCCGGGGACGGACTTAGATCCCTCCGGGGCTTTGCCCCCTTTGGGCCTGGTGTCCGGGAGGTCGCCTTGGGGCGCCTCCAGGACCACCTCCTCCTGGTTCGGTCCCTTTTGGGACTCCACCTCGGCGTCGTCCGCAGGGAGCGGGGAGGAAGCCGTCGGAAGTGAAGCGCTATTCACATCCGACGAATTCAGGGAGCCGCTCGACGAATCGCCGAGCTGAGCTCTGGGTGGACTGCATAATTAAAATTCGGCGTCACAAGCTATCGAATAATAGAGGGGCGCCATGAGTCATTCGGGTAGCCGGACACTTACGATTTTGCCAGGGGCTTGACCCTGGATGGCCATTCCTCCCCGCCGTCTTCGGCATCGGAGGCATAGTCCGGCAGAAGGGTCTTCCCCTTCTTGGACCCCCCCGGCCTTCCCAATTGGGGCGGCCTTCCTTTTCTTTCCTCCCCCCGTTGGAGGGGGAGAGGCTTCTTCTTCTTCTTCCTCCTCCTCGTCTTCCGAGGCGGAGGGTGCGTCGGGGTCGTCAGGCGATGAATCCGACACCACCAGGCGCCGGGAGCTCTTTCGAGTCCCCGTGGCCTTCTTCTTGGCCTTCTTCTCCGGCACCATGTGAGGTGCCGGAACTAGCAGCTTCGTTAAACGAGCGTCCGCTGGGTCTTCGGGCAAAGGAGCCGGACAGTTGATCTGTCCGACCCTCTTCTGCCAGTCCAGTTAAAGGGATGGGGGGTTAGATCCCGCATAAAATCAAATCTATGGAAAACAGATACCCCGTAATGGGAAAATTAGCTCACCGCGCTGGCTTGGCGCTTGGCGCAGAATCCGCGATCCTCGGTGACGGGAGGCGAGACCTCGGAGCTCTTGAATAGCACCTTCCATGCATCCTCGTGCTTTGTGTCGAAGGGCCGGGATAGAGTCTGGTGCTGGGCCAGGTCGAACTCCCACAAGTTGAAAGCCCGTCGTTGACACGGGAGAATCGGGCGGAAGAGCATGACCTGGACTAGGTGACAAGTTTAACCTTCCTGCTAATTAGATCTTTGATGTAGGTCTGAAGTGTGGTCACTTCTGCCGAGTTACCCCACGACAGGCCCGTCTCTTTCCAAGACGTGAGCCGTGTGGGAATGCCAGATTGGAATTCGGGGGCCGCTGCCCATTCAGGGTCACGCGGCTCGGTGAATTAGAACCACCCCGATTGCCACCCTTTGATGGTCTCTACGAAGGTGCCCTCGAGCCATGTAACATTGGGCATCTTGCCCACCATGGCGCCTCCGCATTCCGCTTGGCGGCCCCCCACGACCTTCGGCTTGACGCTGAAGATCTTTAGCCATAGACCAAAGTGAGGTTGGATGCGGAGGAAGGCCTCGCACACGACGATGAACGCCGAGATGTTGAGGATGAAGTTCGGGGCCAGATCAAGGAAGTCCAGGCCGTAGTAGAACATGAGCCCCCGGACAAACGGGTGAAGAGGAAAACCTAGTCCGCGGAGGAAATGGGGAAGGAAAACAACCCTCTCATGGGGCCTGGGGGTGGGGATGAGTTGCCCCTCATCTGGAAGCAGGTGCGCGATGTTGTCGGACAAGTATCCGTCCTTCCTCAACTTTTTGATTTGCCCCTCCGTGACGGAGGAGGCCATCCATCTACCTCCCGCTCCGGACATGATTGGAGTAGGTTGAGGTGGGCTGGGCGTTGGAGCTCGAGTGCGCAAGGACGAATTAGCAAAGGAGGAAGAAGGCGTGAATGGAAAGGGTAGATCCTTATCCTCTTATATGGGCGGCCAAAACTACGAGCCCCCACCGGCCTAATAAAACTCGCTTATCTCCCAAGCGCCGCTGTTAATGGCGTAGTTGGGTTACCCACGCCCGTATTGATGAGAATCCCAGAATAAGGGGACACGATCTCTGCTTTGACAAGACGTGCCAAGGAAACTGTCTCGCTAAATGCGTTGAGATGGAACAGTAAAATGAATAAAAGCCTGGCCGTGGCGTGAGGTCACATTACGGAATACGTAAGCAGATTAGATTGGTGCAAATGTTGTTCTCTCTATGGTGGCATGTGGAAATTATTTTGTAGAGCCGGACACTACCCTGGTGTTCAACACCTTCTATGAAGTATTCGGAGGAGGAACCCGCCTTGCAATGCCGAAGACAACTTGCGCGCCGGACTCGTCGTCATTGAAGCCTGGTTCAGGGGCTATTGAGGGAGTCCTGGATTAGAGGGTGTCCGGATGACTGGACTATGACCTTTGGCCGGACTCCCGGACTATGAAGGTACAAGATTGAAGACTTCGTCCCGTGTCCGGATAGGGACTTTCCTTGGCATGGAAGGCAAGCTTTGCGATACGATATGAAGATCTCCTCCCATTGTAACCGAGTCTGTGTAACCCTAGCCCTCTCCGGTGTCTATATAAGCCGGAGAGTTTTAGTCCGTAGGACGAACAACAATCATACCATAGGCTAGCTTCTAGGGTTTAGCCTCTCTGATCTCGTGGTAGATCAACTCTTGTAATACCCATACCATCAATATTAATCAAGCAGGAGTAGGGTTTTACCTCCACCGAGAGGGCCCGAACCTGGGTAAAAACATCGTGTCCCTTGTCTCCTGTTACCATCCGCCTAGACGCACAGTTCGGGACCCCCTACCCAAGATCCGCCGGTTTTGACACCGACACCCACCGTTGTACTTCATATATACGTGCGTTTGCATCCGAGTAATACATAGTGCAATTCCCACAACATACATGGTATCAGATTTCTAGGTTCAACCCTAGCCTCCGCTTCCGCCGCCGCGCGCCCTCCTGTTGCGCCGCCGCCGCTTTACCCTCTCCCGCTACCGCGCCACCCCTCCTCTGCCGCCGGTGCTCCTCCGATCACTCCAGTCGCCCGACCACCGCTGCCGCAACTTGCAGCCGCCTCTCCGTAACCGCGCGCCGCCTCCCACACCTTCTGTCGCCGCCGCCGCGACTCCCTCCTCTCCACCCGAAGCCGCCACCGCTGCTCCCCCCTCACAGCTGCCGCAACCTCTCAACCCTAACCCTAACCGAACCCGACCCGAGTCGCACCACCCCTCGCCACCATGTCGTCCGACTTCGTCCGCTTCCACCAACTCCAACCCGTTTGCCGACGCCAACCCGCCCGACGTCACCGATATCCGCAACCTCAACATCTACGAGCGGGTGCCAGCTCGTCTCTCCCATACGGACTCCTCCTACTACGCGTGGAAGACGTACTTCTCCCTCGTGTTCCGGGAGTACCACCTCGTTGATCATGTGGACGGCTCCGTCGACTCCAGCCTCGTCCCCGAGTTCCATGACTGGTCTACCATCGACACCACGATCATCCGGTGGTTCTTCCTCACCATCTCGCCGGACCTCTTTCAGACGGTCGCGCAGGACGGTGATTACGCTTACGCCGTGTGGACTAAGCTGAACGGGCTCTTCACCGACAATCATCTTCAACATCGTGTGTTTTTTTTGCAGCAAGAGTTTTTTGGGTGCCACCAGGACAACTCCTCCGTCGACGACTATTGTCGCCACCTCAAGACTCTCATTGATGAGCTCTGCGATATTGGCGCGAAGATCGATGATGACCTCCTCCTCAGCACGCTCACCGTCGGGCTCAATGAGGACTTCGGCAACGTCGCGGCGAACCTCTCCCTCATCCCCGAGCCCTCCTTCGCCAAGTTCGTTGCGTACCTCCGCCTGCAGGAGCAGCGGATGAAGCAGGTGAAGGCGCGAGCCATCCACACTGCCCTTGCCGCCGGCACCACCCGCCCCCCCCCCCCCCCCCCCTACCCAAAAAAAACTACACTGTGTACTCACCCAAAGAAAAAACTACATTGTGTAATCAATTAAGTACACCCCGCAAAAGAATCAATTGATCAAGTACAGCATGGAACACATCAATCTCAGCCCCCGTGTACGTATACTGTTCCGACGCCCGTATACTATACTTACTAAAGTGAGGTGTTCAATTAAGTACTCTTATCTCACTTACTTTGGCTCCATGCTGCATGTGATGTGGCCTTACAGAAAAAATACGGCTGCTTTTACGTAAAGCTAATTAGGACGACTGGCACGGCCATAGTTAATTGCATGCAACGGTCACTGCTGAGCAAACATTGCGTCATCGTCCACTGTTCATGCACCAATGCATGGATCACATATGTGTATGACACGTCGTATTTACCCTTCGAATCAGAGGACGTATGTATGCGTCGTATGATTCACCAGGTCATTTAGGACAGTAAAATCGAGCCTAAACCGAGCTCTCTCACCCACTCAGTGATTTCTGCCGTTGGATTTCGCGTTGGGATTGTTTCTGGCCGTCAGATCCAAGTTTCGGCTGCAGTTTTACAGCGACCTGGCTGGGCTGTCCTAATGGGCCGCTACTCTCGTGACCTTTTTCAAGGCCTGTGGTTTATCGGGCTTTATTGGGCTGATGTCGATCGCTGTCTGGCTTGACTTGTAGAAAAAACAACTCTCTCCGTCTTATAATATAAGAACTATACTAGTGTCAAAAATGTTCTTATATTATGGGACGGAGAGAGTATTTGCGATCCCGGTTAGGCCATGCGGCGACGCGGTCTGCGTCCATCTAGCCGATGCGCGGGTGGGAATCGATCCGGCGAGGGAGGGAGGCGAGACGCTGGAGTGAGGCGAGGCGCGCCAGGGGTCGTCACCAGACGCGGTTGGATGCAGAGACGAAGCAACGACGGTGGACTGTTCGATGACACAGGCAATTGAGGGGGTGTTTGTTTCCAGGGACTTTTTTTGTGTAGGGACTAGAAAAAGTCCCTCTTAGAGACCTTTTAACCAAACGGGAGGGACTTTTTAAGGACTAAAATAGGCATTTGGGACTAAATGAAGAAGACTCTCAAAGAGAATCTTTTTTGGGCCTTTTCCAACAATGCCCCTCCATGCATCCATTGGCCCGCCACCTCATGGTGTTGTTTGATTGTTATTTTTCTATATACTAGGGGTAACATGGTCATTTAATAACCTTTAGAAAGGGACTAAGGACTTTTTAGTTTCTAGAAACAAACAGGAAGAGACTTTTTAGGGACTAGAGACTTTTTAGTTGGGACTAGAAAAAATCTTAGGACTTATGAATCAAACAGGGCTTGAAACTGATCCGCAGAATTAAAAGATGCAATCAATCATCAATTCCAGGAGAGCATTCATCCCGGGTGATGTGTGCCATTTGACAGTGTCAATTAAATAGAGGTATGCGTTTCTTTCTCCCAATCCGAAGCTGCTTCAATACGTGCGCATGCATATATACTTCGTCTCTTGCCTCTCTCCCATGATACTTCTTATGCGGGCAGTGGAACCTCACGCAGCCATGGTTCTTGGCTAGGTTGACTCTGTTTCACATTTTCCACCCTTCTGTGAACCCCACTTCCACCCATCGATTACTTTATGATAGTATCTTCCTAAACCATTCTTTTGCCGGTGGGTTTCATGCTGACTATGGTCGATCCATTGGGGTAAATCTTGGAGACGTTCTCAAATTTTGATTTTGTGAATCATCACTTCTCACTTTGCAGTCTCCAATGGCTCCTGACCAGATTATTTCACCTCGACTACCATACCTCATTTTTCATGTTTTCGTGTCCATGTATATTGCTCAGATTATATTTATGTGTCGTTCATGCGCGTTACTACAATAATTAATTCCCCCAGTCTTTGCATCTCCAATCATCGTATTTGTCCTTTGTTGTCGTTTGGTGACTGAATATGAGTTAAATACGTTGGAGGTGCCTCAACTTGTCCTGCGCGATCAGTTTAATGCCTAAAGTTGTAAAATACATAAAACGGGTGCCCTAACTTGTCCGGCCGTGCAAATACGGTGCCTCCATTCATATTCGGACGTACGCCCAGCCCATGTGGCGTGCCAATGTGGCGGTGGCCCAACTGTCAGTGCTGGGAGCAGGGAAGTCGCTGGGTGGCCCGACATGAGGATTTAAAAAAACCGCTCAAATTTTATTTAATCACATGGGAAAGCCCCACAAATTCTTCTATATATTTCTATCTTCTATAAAATTAAGGTACGCGATTGCGTATTCTCAAAAAAGGAAAGCCCCACAATTTTATGGATTATGTTGCACGCATAGGGGGTCCACCGGGCCATACTGTGTTAGTAGATATGGACTAAGTCGAACTTTATATTGCGTTGTTATGCAAAATGTAATTTTGGAGCACCGGCACATTGTGCCCATTTTTTCAAGGTCAAAGAAACAGATTTTTACAGCTAAAAAACTTCTGACATTTTTGTACATGCACACATAGAAATGTAATATATCCCACATGTTTCTTTTTCAAAACTGTATTTGTATGTGAGAAATACAAAAAGGACAAATACATGCAAAAATCAGCTAATTTTTTTGGCCGGATTATTGTATTTTTTTGCAGGGTAAAATATAACAAAATTTCAAACAAAACTTGAAAGTCACTTAGAGCACATGCCTACATTTTTTTGTGAAATTTTTAAATTTTGTATGAAACTTTTAGCCGGTTTTTAAACTTTCAAGAAAAAAACATGCTCAGTGGCCACCATGCTCCAAAATTCCTCCTTGGTTGCTATGTACCCCTCAAACATGCTCAGTTGCTGCACATATATGGCGCTCGTATGGGTCTGCACACTTAATATTCAAGTTCATTATTTTCATTTTCATATTGTTTTCATCATTTGGAAAAGAAACGTAAGAACAAAATACAACTGCCATAAACTTAAAGAAAATGTTAGTGCATTTGAAAAATGTTCAGCATGTTGTTGGAAAATGTTTCACATGTATTAAAAATTATAATGCATTTTTGGAAATGTTTGGCGTGCGTTAAAAAAGTTTACAACATGAGTTAACAAATTATTGTGTAAATTATCATTACATTTCTGTAAACACAACATGTTCAATACATTTCTCAAATTTAATATTATGCACATAAATTAAGTTTAGCCTCTTCAAAGTACACAATAATAATAATGGAAAATATTTGCATATTGATAATTGTATTTTTCATATGGGAAAATTTATGCGCTATGAAAGTAAACAGGAACTTGTAAAAAATTAAAAATAAAGAAATTTGTAGAGTGATGCGTGGATTGTATTTAGTATTTACTTCACTTTGTAGCAAATAGTTGAATTCGAAGCATACTTCGGCCGGCTGGCCAGGTCGTGCTGTTGTTGAACATGATGTGCCAGGTTCGATACCTCTCTATTGAGTTTTTTTTAATGTCATTTCTCGCTATCATACAGTGTTTTGATGGCTATTCTATTTATTAAATAAAAATGAGAAGGATTTTTGTAAAAAAAATCCCCACGTGCGGGCCACCCAGCACATCTTAGACACTAATAGGCAGGCCACCGTCACGTTTGTACGCCATGCGGGCTGGATGTACGTCCTGATATGAATGGAGGCACCGTATTTACGTGGCCTGACAAGTTCGAGCACCAATTTCATATATTTTGCAACTTTAGGCACTAAACTGACCGCCCAGTACAAGTTGAGGCACCTCCAACGTATTTAACTCATTGAATATTGTACATCCAGGGTACGTACTACGTAGGATCACGTTGCTTCCACGAGACTGCAGGAACAACTTGCAATATTTTATCGCGCGAACATACCCGCTCTCACCCGCTGGGTTTCCCGCGCCGCCGCCGGCTCCCCAGCCGCGCGCCGCCGCCGCCGCTTGCCCTCCCCCGACCCCACCCCCTCCCCCCTCCCTTCCCTGTAACCCCCGCGAGATCCCCCCAAGCGGGACGACCGGGGGCCTCGACCCATCTCTCCTCCGAGCTCCCCTCGCTCCTCCCCCCTCCCCGCCGCCGGGCCCTGCCTGCATGGTGCTGCCGGCGGCGGCGGGCCTGTCCTTCCCCGCATGCTATCCCTCCTACTCGGGTGTGGTGACCGGCGGCGGTGCCCTTCGGCCGGCGGTGGTGTGGCAAGGCGGCGGCGCTGCTGCTTGCCACGGTGGCCCTCGACGTGGCGGCACGGCCGTTGGCTGTGGGACGGCACGGTGGCGCTGTTGACCGGCGGCGCCCACCGAGCTAAGATCTGGGCCCGTTTGGGCCTCGTCTAGGTTGGGTCGAGCCGGTGGCACGGCGCTCGGGGCGTCACTTCCTGGTGGCAGTGGCGACGCGGCGGCGGTCTACAGGCAGCGAGTACTTTGTTGGTCGGCGTGTTGCAGTGCGGTGACAAGGACTGTCCGGGTCCATGTGGGCCCGGCCGGGCCGTAGGGCCCGGCAAGTCCTCGTTGCCGCGTCCGGTGTCAGGACCGGATTTTTGGGATGTTAATTTCCCAGAAAATGGCCCTTAAGCTCACCAGCCCCAGGATTACTGTTAGTTGGCAAGACACAACTTGATACAAAACTCCAAGCGAGTACATGATATGCAGTACAAGACTGTTTTGGCCTATGAGTACAACACAAGGTTTCTAGTGGTTGGTGGCGGAAGCGGTTTGTGGATCATCAGTGTCTATGGGACTCCATTTCCCACGGGAACAGCTGACCAGGGTAACTCCTATCTTCGCGAGGCTGCTATCTCCATTGATTAGGTTCCGGGGCTGTCATCTCGTTGCTCCTCTCCGCGCAAGAAATCTAGCCAAGACAATAGCCAGGGACAAGCCAGTGAGTACTTTGAATGTACTCGCAAACATTATGAACGCATGCATAATATAATAAATAATAATCATGCTCTAAAATATTCTATGATCACAATCCCAAAAATTTAACCCATTATGCATGCAGACAAGTTATTCACGCAACACATGAATAATGCAATAAGAGAGTAGAATAGAATGCCTCAGTCGGGCGTCTGAGCGACACCACAGAAAGGGCTCATAAGTGAAATAAATAACAAATATGCCGCAGTCGGGCGTCTTTACGACGCCACATAAAGGGCTTATAGGGTAATTGCATAACAAGCATGCCACAGTCGGGCGTCTCAGCGACACCATATAAAGGGCTTATATGGTAAATAGCAAAACAGGCCACAGTCGGGCGTCTGTGCGACACCACATAAAGGGCTTATAATGGTAAACAAATAGCAAAAACATGCCACAGTCGGGCGTCTATGCGACACCACATAAAGGGCTTATAGGTTAAATAAATAATAAACATGCCACAGTCGGGCGTCTATACGACACCACATAAAGGAATCAAAATAATCATAGTGAATATCCTGGAGGTAGAACCGTCCCAGAGATACTCAAAAGAATCAAATAGCGAACATCGTTAGTCCATAAGAGTAATAATCACAATAATCATATGTCACTGGTAAAAATCAAAGTTCACACTTAGTTGTTTTTCCTCAGAAGACCGACACTTGACCCAACCCAAACTGTAGTCCTTAACCATGGACACGGCTACTCGAATAGGTTTAATCTCTGCAGAGGGTATACTCTTTACCCACGAGTAACGGATTTCGTTAGTCCATCCAGACTAATTCTGCTCACGGTCTTTCAGTTGAAAACACACCCAACCGCACACACCAGCTTGACTCATCGGTGTCTGGAATCACCCACGACACTCATTAAGCAAAACTCTAAGTGGGGAGGCTACAAGCTCAATTAGCATGGGATCACAAAATTTATACCGCGCGCAAACTGGGGAAGCTACCCCCTCGGCTACAACCGAAACACACATGCCCCCTGACCGGATGACTGGCTTTAATCCATGGCCATGGTACCCTCATCCCGGCCCCTCTGTACGGTGTGTGCTAGAAAGGGGTTGACAAATTACTGAACTGTACCCTACCTGTGGCAGGGACAAGTGGTAGCACGAAACAAGTGTGGGGGTTACTGGAACAAGACTTGATCTACGGTCGACTCACGAGGTTTATGTGTTACCTACATGATTAGCATAACAAATATGTTTTCAACCAATAGACATAACCACCACTCATCATGTCTCACTATGTCGTACCGGACACAGTCGTCTCAATGGCCGGAGACAAGCTCGTGTCTACCCAAGACAGAGGCTTTCCCGAGTTCCTTCCGGTATGCACGAGAGGCATGTGAGGGTACCATCTCAACATTCAAACTCCAACAGCATGAATCATCAATACGCACTCGAGAGTTTGATCATATCATCACATAAAAATAATGAAAAATTTCGAGACGAGAGGTGTTGTAACCGTATCAAACAACACACGACAATATTATGCTAGGGTTCGGGATGCTTGCCTTCAAGTAGTGGGGAGGCAGGGTGCATTCCAAAACTTTGAAAGTTTTTCTCCTCTCTCCAAAATCCTATTAAAAATATTTTTGAATCAATGCATAGTTTCAAAAACAGTACCAAAAAGTTGTCTGGATTTTTTTTGAAATAAATCTCAAAATAAACTAGACAATACTTGAAAGAGGTAGGAAAAAGAATCAATTCATTTGGAGTTATATTTGAAAAGTTATAGGCAGTCAAAGTTTTGGTCAAAAATCTGTTTTTAAAATAAAACAGAAAAAGAAAAACGTTTCGATTACTGACCACGTCGAAGGCGTATTTTGGTTTTACGCCTCCACTTATCTAGCATGGACGGCGCGTGTGTCACTAACAGTGGGTCCAGCGGGCCCACTGGTCAGGTTTGACTAGTTCTCTCCCTCCTCTTCCACTGCCCCGAGTGGAGGCGGGACTCCGGCGAAGCTCGCCGGCGAACGGCGGCACCGTTCGAGACACCGAGGGTGGAGATGGCTCCGCGGGTCCAGGGCGGGCCTCCCGGTGGTCGCCAATCAGGTGGGGATGGTGGGAGTCGCCGGCGGCGGGCTTCGCGGTGGCCGGTGGCTTCTGGAGTTTTGGGCATTTGAACTACGGTGGCTCCGGTCGTGTTTGAGAAGCTGGGCGGCTCCGCAAGACGAAGGGGAGTCGGGTGGTGGTGTTGGCTGGACGGGGGAGGGCCTGGTTGCGACGAAACGGACCGGAGGGCAGCGGTGGCCGAGCTGGCCGGTGACGGGGAAGACGGCCTCTCCTGGTCGATTGCGAGCTAGGGGAGCGCTAGTGGAGTGGCTTGCGGTTGCCTCAGGTCTAGGAGGAGCTCGGGGTCACCCTTTTATAGAGTGGCTAGGTCGGTTCCGCCATCGCCGAGGATAGGATCGCCGGCCGACCGTTTCTGCTGCGGCAGGGCGTCGTGGCACCGATGAGCGCTTGCAGACGAGCGAGGGGATAAGCTCGGACTGCTCCAGGGGCAGCTGGCGCGCGGCTGCAGCTCGGGCGGCACCGACCGTGGTAGGAGCTCACTGCGGACGCCGGCGTGCCTCCAAGGGGCTCTGACGGCGGCGCTGCAGGGCACCAGGGACAACTTGGCTCGTTCTGGTGAGCGGGCGAGGGTGGGGCGCGGCTCTGTAGGGCGAGAAAAAGTCAGGGGCGCGACGCGGCGGCTCGGTGCACGCGCGTGCAAAACGTGCGCTCTGGGCGCACCCAGAGCACGCACGCGACATGTTCGACAGAACACCAATGTGGTCTAGAGCCCTCGGTTGAGGCTTGCAACTAACAGGACCACGCTAGGGTTTGCATGAAAGCTAATGGACATGGGGTTTAGGCCAGGAGACCATGCTCACCATGCTAACTAAAAACCATGTCAAAACTGGTCATGCCTACAAGGCGATTGACAAAATGCCAAGAACACCTAGGCATTTCTTGGAGTGGTCATAATCTCCAGATTGGGGTATCTTTAGGTGTAGGCGATGGTGGCCAGGTTAGTTTGTCAAGGGATGAAACTTGTTAGTGCAAAAATTTGAGAAAAACAGTTTTTGGCAAAAACTAAAAGCTGTCATTTCATGGACCAAAAATAATCCAATGGGTTCATGCTGTTGGAGTTAAGGGTTTTGTAAGAAGGGCTACAAGTAGGAAAAAGAACCATGGATGAAAGAGCAAGTAAAGATAAGGTTGCAGTACAAATCTTCAAGTTGGACCAGAATGAAAAAAGAGGTTGATTCACTCACAATTTTCAAAGGACATAACTGGATTTTTGCATAAATATGGATAATATACTTCTACTGATCGACCTCCCCTAATTTTGGTGGAAGTTTTAAATAAATATTTAAATAGGTTGAAGTGCAAAATTGCCCACTGGACGAGATTTAACAACTTGGTGCAGAGCTTAAAATCTCCAATGAACAGCAGACGTTTTTGCACAAAAGTGATTTAGGGATATCATATGTCATCTCCAAATTTTGGTGAAATTTCTAGATGCATTTATCAAATGGTTGTAGTGCAAAAGAGGCTCCAAAACTTATGGAAAATCATCTTAAAAGGAAAAAGCTCATGAAAAACAATTATGCAAATAAAACCACTGATTAAGAATTGTTTTGTTGAGTGAGTATGGAAGTCCAATAACATTTTTGGAAAGTTTCCACTAGGGGTAAAACTCCTCAATATTAAAGGAAAGGGGTTCTGAAACCAACAGAAAATCCAGAGAGTAATTTTTTTTAAACTCCTGGCAAAATTTTAATAATTAAAACATGGTTAAATTTTGGGGTGTTACAACACTACCCCCTTAAAAGAAAATCTCGTCCCCGAGATTTGCTAAGGGTTGTTTTTAAAAACAATTATACTCACTATCACAACAATAACCGTCTTGCTACTGTAAATAAAACGTAGCTACAGTGGGAGAGCAATAGGTGGTGCAAAACTACAGTGTGGCACACTGGCGAAGCGTGGAAAAAATTTACGGTCAGTGTCTACTATTGGTTACAGTAAGTTTAGAATAAACTTCTAAATTACTGAAAATATACGCTAGTCGTACCCGAGAGCACAGTGCTCTCTGTGGCTGACAGGTGGACCCGGGGTCCATTGTCGGTCTCTTCCTCTACCTCTGGCTCTCTCTTCTTCCTCTCTCCCACGTGCTTTCCCGCGCTTTCTCCACCGGCGACGTCTAGCTCGTAGGGCATCTAGGCCATACTGTGGTAGTGCGCGGCATGCTAGCTGCCGGCGCAACATGCACTCACCTCACGGGCCAGTGCGTTGTCGGCACTGCTCGCGGATTCGCCTCCGAACACAGGCGATCGAGCAACGAGCGGCGCTGGTGGACTTCGCCCACCGTACACCGATCTCGAGCTATAAAACGACAGCGGTGCTCCTTTTTCTTCCTCCATCTGACCTCGCTTCTCATTCTCCTCCCTTCTTCTCCATTTCTGTGTGCAGGAGCTCGAGACGAGGCTCTAATGGCAGAGGCGATGCCGGACTGGTATGTGATCCTGTTGTGCGGAGGGTTGGCGACATTGCTGGGGCTCTTCGTGCTCCTGTGCGTGATGATCCTCGATGATCGTCGTGATGCGGCTGCTCGAGTGTTAGTTCTCCGCGGTGGCGGTGATCACGATGATTAGGTGCGGTGTTAGGTGCTAACTGCTGTCAGGGTGCCGGAGGTAATTTGTACCCGAGAAATTACTCACAAATTTCTCCCTCTGAGACTGTGGGGTGTTAGGGAGGCGATTAGTTTGGTGCAAAAAAAATGTGCACGTGGATTTGCACTAGGTTGAGTGGTTGTGAGTCTGCTGTAATGGTGCTGCGTGAAATAAAAATCTATGTCGTGAAGAAACGTATGCTGCAACAACTCTGAGAAAATCTCACTTTAGGGAATTTACTGAGGGTGAAAATGGTTAATAAATATGTTTACCGTAGTAAAATCACTCATATTGACCGAAACTAACGATTTAATTCATCGCACAAATTTAGGATACCACACACAAGTTGCAATACATAAATAAATGCAGGGACCATAAACACAACAATGACATCTACAACGTTAATGGTAGTTGGACAGAGTCCTGAGAAAAAGTCTCTGGAATCGGGGCACACTCTTCTTCTATCGGGGAAAGTGGATTGACCAGTCGATGAATGTGCCTCTCCTGGTTGGGCCTTAGTGGTCTGCCGATGGCGATCTAAGGATTCAAATCAGCAAGGTTCTGGAGATAGCTCATTACTCGTTGGGCCAGCCGCTCTTGCGCGATGACATACTGGGCAAGATTGGCCAGTACTGGGTCTCTCTCGACTCGTTCACCAGGAAAAGATGCTACTTCTCCGGGTGCTGCACGACTCGGGAAATAATAATATCCCCGTTCGCTGGCATAGGGGACCGCCAATCGAAGACGTGTAAGTGCCTCATACGCAACAACTTCTATGGCCATATGAGGAGTCGGCATGGATTTTCCCACGAAGGAAGCTTACGTGGGATCTTGGTTTGGGTTTGCGGGAGGGACGTGCACCACTGCCCAATATTTCGAGGTGGATGGGGTGATCCTCGATTTGAGAAGCTCATACTGGGGTGGATGGGTAGCACTCATGGTACTGCAGGTAAAGTCCCACAAAATTTTCACAAAGCTACCTGGGGTTGCATCTGGAGTTCTTAGATAAATACTAGGGATCGGCATGGCAATGGAAATGGTTGTGCGGGTGGTGCTCAGGGTGAGGGGTACTTGGCAAGATCACGGGGTAGCCTCTTATATAGCATTGGGGCTAGGTTATTTACCGTGGTGAAAGGTAACTAGTCGATCGAGCCTGCTTCATGGGGTCGGGGTCAATGCTACAGTTACACATATCCCGGAAAAGTGACGTATTACTGTGGGAGTCGTCGGCGTGATTTAGGTAGCTGTGCCTGAAAAGAATGCAACCGCATGCTAACATATTTAATGCAAGGCTACTATTTAAAACAGAGGCACACAAGCAAGCTGCGATTATTCAAGTCGATGCAAGATTACAAAATCATAGGGCGTGGGCATACTGAGACTCGGTACTACTCGAGTGACTTAGTCTACCTCGTTTATATCTAAACGAGCCTGCCTTGTGGACGTCGAGGCTTCTCCACGGGTTTCGCCGTCGGGATTAGCTGGAGGGGGTAGAGGGGCTGCCGGGTCGGGGTAACGATGATGACCATCCCGGGGATTGTTGTCCACAATCCCGCTGGAGCGTGTTCCCAAAATGCGACGAAGCACTTCTGGGGACACCAAAGTATTGTGGTCGATGGCTGGGCCAGTCCTCAAGGTCTCGATCGGGTGTCCGAACAGCACGACTGGGTTGTCGGCGTCGGGCTCATCTCCTCCTCTCGCCGGGGCTCAGCGAACCAGCTCTCCGCGAGCTGCGATCAGATCAAGGGTGATTTGATCGAACAGTTCCTCTAGTGCACCTATATAGCGCACCAGATGCAATAATGCAGGATCCATCTCGTGATCTCCGTTGACAACCTGGGGTGGCCTACCATACCCGTCACGGCTGGGGTAGTAGTAGAACGAGCGACAGTTAACTCTGGGCGACAAGTGTCGGAGTTGAACTATAGCCTCTCGAGAAGCTAGTTGAATGGCTTGTGGCTCAAAGGAACTTGTCATTCCAGTGAACCTCTAGGGGCATTCTGGCGATAGACCCCTACCATAGATGTGCACAGTGGCCCAGAATTGACGACTCTCACCGCTCATGGGTCCTACGTACACAACATATTCTGGAGGCTCCTCTAATGCAAAAGCACGGCGGGTGAGGTTTGCTAGCACGGTCACAAATCCTCCAAGGTTGTTTGCCGTGGTTTCATTGTGCACGACGGGGCCAGGCATTATGGCTCGGTTTGGGGAAGGAGGCTGGGTTGTGTTGTGTTGAGGTTAGCGCGCCCTTTTTATAGAAAAAGAGGGCGGAGTCTTCCTTCGCACGCTTGCGAATGAGACAATTTAGGTGCCGGTCACTGGCGTGCGATCGACAGGCTAGGCTGATAGGTTGGGCACCGACTGCCAAAAGGTGTCGGGTCACTGTGGGGCTATCTTACGTGAGAAGCTTGGCCGGGGTTAGGTTATGGTCTGGTGGTTTGGTTAACCTAGGTTTATTGACCTGGCTAAGATAGGATTAGCCAATGGTCAGCATGGCTCTGATACCAAGTCTGTCAAGACCGGATTTTTGCGATGTTAATTTCCCAGAAAATGGCCCTTATGCTCACCAGCCCCAGGATTACTGTTAGCTGGCAAGACACAACTTGATACAAAACTCCAAGCGAGTACATGATATGTAGTACAAGACCGTTTTGGCCTATGAGTACAACACAAGGTTTCTAGTGGTTGGTGCCGGAAGCGGTTTGTGGATCATCAATGTCTATGGGACTCCATTTCCCACGGGAATAGCCGACAAGGGTAACTCCTATCTTCGCGAGGCTGCTATCTCCATTGATTAGGTTCCGGGGCTGTCATCTCTTTGCTCCTCTCCGCGCAAGAAATATGGCCAAGACAATAGCCAGGGACAAGCCAGTGAGTACTTTAAATCTACTTGCAAACATTATGAACACAGGCATAATATAATAAATAATAATCATGCTCTGAAATATTCTATGATCACAACGTCAGTCCCAAAAATATAACCCATGATGCATGCAGACAAGTTATTCATGCAACACATGAATAATGCAATAAGAGAGTAGAATAGAATGCCTCAATCGGGCGTCTGAGCGACACCACAGAAAGGGCTCATAAGTGAAATAAATAACAAACGTGCCGCGGTAGGGCGTCTGTGCGACGCCACATAAAGGGCTTATAGGGTAATTGCATAACAAGCATGCCACAGTCGGGCGTCTCAGCGACACCACATAAAGGGCTTATATGGTAAATAGCAAAACAGGCCACAGTCAGGCGTATGTGCGACACCACATAAAGGGCTTATAATGGTAAACAAATAGCAAAAACATGCCACAGTCAGGCGTCTATGCGACACCACATAAAGGGCTTATAGGTTAAATAAATAATAAACATGCCACAGTCGGGCGTCTATGCGACACTGAAGGAAATATGCCCTAGAGGCAATAATAAAGTTATTATTTATTTCCTTATTTCATGATAAATGTTTATTATTCATGCTATAATTGTATTAACCGGAAACATAATACATGTGTGAATACATAGACAAACAGAGTGTCACTAGTATGCCTCTACATGACTAGCTCGTTAATCAAAGATGGTTATGTTTCCTAACCATGAACAATGAGTTGTTATTTGATTAACGAGGTCACATCATTAGTTGAATGATCTGATTGACATGACCCATTCCATTAGCTTAGCACCCGATCGTTTAGTATGTTGCTATTGCTTTTCTTCATGACTTATACATGTTCCTATGACTATGAGATTATGCAACTCCCGTTTGCCGGAGGAACACTTTGGGTGCTACCAAACGTCACAACGTAACTGGGTGATTATAAAGGAGCATTACAGGTGTCTCCAAAGGTAGATGTTGGGTTGGCGTATTTCGAGATTAGGATTTGTCACTCCGATTGTCGGAGAGGTATCTCTGGGCCCTCTCGGTAATACACATCACATAAGCCTTGCAAGCATTACAACTAATATGTTAGTTGTGAGATGATGTATTACGGAACGAGTAAAGAGACTTGCCGGTAACGAGATTGAACTAGGTATTGGATACCGACGATCAAATCTCAGGCAAGTAACATACCGATGACAAAGGGAACAACGTATGTTGTTATGCGGTCTGACCGATAAAGATCTTCATAGAATATGTAGGAGCCAATATGGGCATCCAGGTCCCGCTATTGGTTATTGACCGGAGACGTGTCTCGGTCATGTCTACATTGTTCTCGAACCCGTAGGGTCCGCACGCTTAAGGTTACGATGACAGTTATATTATGAGTTTATGCATTTTGATGTACCGAAGGTTGTTCGGAGTCCCGGATGTGATCACGGACATAACGAGGAGTCTCGAAATGGTCGAGACATAAAGATTGATATATTGGAAGCCTATGTTTGGACATCGGAAGTGTTCCGGGTGAAATCGGGATTTTACCGGGTTACCGGGAGGTTACCGGAACCCCCCGGGAGCCATATGGGCCTACATGGGCCTTAGTGGAAAGGAGAAAGGGGCAGCCCAAGGGGGCTGCGCGCCTCCCCCCTTCCCCTAGTCCTATTAGGACTAGGAGAGGTGGCCGGCCACCCTTCTCCCTCTTTCCCCCTTGGGAATCCTAGTTGGAATAGGATTGGGGGGGGGAGTCCTACTCCCGGTAGGAGTAGGACTCCTCCTGCGCCTCTCTCTCTTGGCCGGCGCCCCCTCCCCCCTTGGCTCCTTTATATACTGAGGTAGAGGCACCCCAAAGACACACAAGTTGACACAAGTTGATCCACGTGATCTATTCCTTAGCCGTGTGCGGTGCCCCCTGCCACCATATTCCTCGATAATACTGTAGCGGAGTTTAGGCGAAGCCCTGCTGCTGTAGTTCATCAAGATCGTCACCACACCGTCGTGCTGACGGAACTCTTCCCCGACACTTTGCTGGATCGGAGTCCGGGGATCGTCATCGAGCTGAACGTGTGCTCGAACTCGGAGGTGCCGTAGTTTCGGTACTTGATCGGTTGGATCGAGAAGACGTACGACTACTTCCTCTACGTCGTGTCATCGCTTCCGCAGTCGGTCTGCGTTGGGTACATAGACAATACTCTCCCCTCGTTGCTATGCATCACATGATCTTGCGTGTGCGTAGGAATTTTTTTTGAAATTACTACGAAACCCAACAGTGGCATCCGAGCCTAGGTTATTTATGTTGATGTTATATGCACGAGTAGAACACAAGTGAGTTGTGGACGATACAAGTCATACTGCCTACCAGCATGTCATACTTTGGTTCGGCGGTATTGTTGGACGAGACGACCCGGACCAACCTTACGCGTACGCTTACGAGAGACCGGTTCCCTCGACGTGCTTTGCACATAGATGGCTTGCGGGCGACTGTCTCTCCAACTTTAGTTGAACCAAGTGTGGCTACGCCTGGTCCTTGCGAAGGTTAAAACGGAGTCTATTTGACAAACTATCGTTGTGGTTTTGATGCGTAGGTGAGATTGGTTCTTACTTAAGCCCGTAGCAGCCACGTAAAACATGCAACAACAAAGTAGAGGACGTCTAACTTGTTTTTGCAGGGCATGTTGTGATGTGATATGGTCAAGGCATGATGCTGAATTTTATTGTATGAGATGATCATGTTTTGTAACCAAGTTATCGACAACTGGCAGGAGCCATATGGTTGTCGCTTTATTGTATGCAATGCAATCGCGATGTAATGCTTTACTTTATTACTAAACGGTAGTGATAGTCGTGAAAGCATAAGATTGGCGAGACGACAACGATGCTACGATGGAGATCAAGGTGTCGCGCCGGTGACGATGGTGATCATGACGGTGCTTCGAAGATGGAGATCACAAGCACAAGATGATGATGGCCATATCATATCACTTATATTGATTGCATGTGATGTTTATCTTTTTATGCATCTTATCTTGCTTTGATTGACGGTAGCATTATAAGATGATCTCTCACTAAATTATCAAGAAGTGTTCTCCCTGAGTATGCACCGTTGCGAAAGTTCTTCGTGCTGAGACACCACGTGATGATCGGGTGTGATAGGCTCTACGTTCAAATACAACGGGTGCAAAACAGTTGCACACGCAGAATACTCAGGTTAAACTTGACGAGCCTAGCATATACAGATATGGCCTCGGAACACGGAGACCGAAAGGTCGAGCGTGAATCATATAGTAGATATGATCAACATAATGATGTTCACCGATGAAACTACTCCATCTCACGTGATGATCGGACATGGTTTAGTTGATTTGGATCACGTGATCACTTAGAGGATTAGAGGGATGTCTATCTAAGTGGGAGTTCTTAAGTAATATGATTAAATTGAACTTAAATTTATCATGAACTTAGTCCTGGTAGTATTTTGCAAATCATGTTGTAGATCAATAGCTCGCGTTGTTGCTTCCCTGTGTTTATTTTGATATGTTCCTAGAGAAAATTGTGTTGAAAGATGTTAGTAGCAAAGATGCGGATTGGATCCGTGATCTGAGGTTTATCCTCATTGCTGCACAGAAGAATTATGTCCTTGATGCACCGCTAGGTGACGGACCTATTGCAGGAGCAGATGCAGACGTTATGAACGTTTGGCTAGCTCAATATGATGACTACTTGATAGTTTAAGTGCACCATGCTTAACGGCTTAGAATCGGGACTTCAAAGACGTTTTGAACGTCATGGACCATATGAGATGTTCCAGGAGTTGAAGCTAATATTTCAAGCAAATACCCGAGTTGAGAGATATGAAGTCTCCAACAAGTTCTATAGCTAAAAGATGGAGGAGAATCGCTCAACTAGTGAGCATGTGCTCAGATTGTCTGGGTACTACAATCGCTTGAATCAAGTGGGAGTTAATCTTCCTGATAAGATAGTGATTGACAGAATTCTCTAGTCACCATCACCAAGTTAGTAGAACTTCGTGATGAACTATGATATGCAAGGGATAACGAAAACGATTCCCAACCTCTTCGTAATGCGGAAATTGACGAAGTTAGAAATCGAGAAAAACATCAAGTGTTGATGGTAGACAAGACCACTAGTTTCAAGAAAAGGGCAGAGGGAAGAAGGGGAACTTCAAGAAGAACAGCAAGCAAGTTGCTGCTCAAGTGAAGAAGCCCAAGTCTGGTCCTAAGCCTGAGACTAAGTGTTTCTACTGCAAAGGGACTGGTCACTGGAAGCGGAACTACCCCAAGTGATTGGCAGATAAGAAGGATGGCAAAGTGAACATAAGTATATTTGATATACATGTTATTGATGTGTACTTTACTAGTGTTTATAGCAACCCCTCAGTATTTGATACTAGTTCAGTTGCTAAGATTAGTAACTCGAAACGGGAGTTGCAGAATAAACAGAGACTAGTTAAGGGTGAAGTGACGATGTGTGTTGGAAGTGGTTCCAAGATTGATATGATCATCATCGCACACTCCCTATACTTTCGGGATTAGTGTTGAACCTGAATAAGTGTTATTTGGTGTTTTGCGTTGAGCATGAATATGATTTGATCATGTTTATTGTAATACGGTTATTCATTTAAGTAAGAGAATAAATTGTTGTTCTGTTTACATGAATAAAACCTTATATGGTTACACACCCAATGAAAATAGTTCGTTGGATCTCAATCGTAATGATACACATAATCATAATATTGAAACCAAAAGATGCAAAGTTAATAATGATAGTGCAACTTATTTGTAGCACTGCCGTTTAGGTCATATTGGTGTAAAGCGCATGAAGAAACTCCATACTGATGGGATTTTGGAATCACTTGATTATGAATCACTTGATGCTTGTGAACCATGCCTTTTGGGCAAGATGACTAAAACACCGTTCTCCGGAACAATGAAACAAGCAACAGATTTGTTGGAGATCATGCATACTGATGTATGTGGTCCGATGAATATTAAGGCTTGCAGCAGGTATCATTATTTTCTGACCTTCACAGATGATTTGAGCAGATATGGGGATATCTACTTGATGAAACATAAGTCTGAAACATTTGAACAGTTCAAAGAATTTCAGAGTGAAGTGGAAAATCATCGTGACAAGAAAATAAAAGTTTCTACGATATGATCGCAGAGGTAAAATATTTGAGTTACGAGTTTGGTCTTCAATTAAAACAATGTGGAATAGTTTCACAAACTCATGCCACATGGAACACCACAGCATAATGGTGTGTCCGAACGTCATAACCGTACTTTATTGGATATAGTGCGATCTATGATGTCTCTTACCGATCTACCACTATCGTTTTGGAGTTATGCATCAGAGACAGCTGCATTCACGTAAAATAGGGCACCATCTAAATCCGTTGACACGACGCCTTATGAACTGTGGTTTGGCAAGAAACCAAAGTTGTCGTTTCTTAAAGTTTGGGGTTGCGATGCTTATATGAAAAAGTTTCATCCTGATAAGCTCAAACTCAAATCAGAGATGTGCTTCTTCATAGGATATCCAAAGGAAACTATTGGATACACCTTCTATCACAGACCCGAAGGCAAGACTTTCCTTGCTGAGAATGGATACTTTCTAGAGAAGGAGATTCTCTCGAAAGAAGTGAGTGGGAGGAAAGTAGAACTTGATAAGGTAATTGTACCTTCTCCCTTATTGGAAAGTAGTTCATCACAGAAATCTGTTCCTGTGGCTACTACATCGATTAGTGAGGAAGCTAATGATGATGATCATGTAACTTCAGATCAAGTTACTACCAAACCTCGTAGGTCAACCAGAGTGAGATCCGCACCAGAGTGGTATGGTAATCCTATTCTGGAGGTCATGTTACTTGACCATGACGAACCTACGAACTATGAGGAAGCGATGATGAGCCCTGATTCCGCAAAGTGGCTTGAAGCCATGAAATCTGAGATGGGATCCATGTATGAGAACAAAGTATGGACTTTGGTTGACTTGCCCGATGATCGGCAAGAAATTGAGAATAAATGGATCTTCAAGAGGAAGACGGACGCTAATAGTAGTGTTACTATCTACAAAGCTAGAATTGTCGCAAAAGGTTTTCGACAAGTTCAAGGTGTTGACTACGATGAGATTTTCTCACCCGTATCTATGCTTAAGTCTGTCCGAATCATGTTAGCAATTGCCGCATTTTATGAAATCTGGCAAATGGATAAACAAAACTGCATTCCTTAATGGATTTACTAAAGAAGAGTTGTATACGATGCAACTAGAAGGTTTTGTCAATCCTAAAGGTGTTAACTAAATATGCAAGCTCCAGCGATCCATCTATGGACTGGTGCAAGAATCTCGGAGTTGGAATATACGCTTTGATAAGTTGATCAAAGCATATAGTTTTATACAGACTTGCGGTGAAGCCTGTATTTACAAAAAGGTGAGTGGGAGCACTACAACATTTCTGATAAGTATATGTGAATGACATATTGTTGATCGGAAATAATGTAGAATTATTCTGCAAAGCATAAAGGAGTGTTTGAAAGGAGTTTTTCAAAGAAAGACCTCGGTGAGGCTGCTTACATATTGAGTATCAAGATCTATAGAGATAGATCAAGACACTTGATAAGTTTTTTCAATGAGTACATACCTTGACAAGATTTTGAAGTAGTTCAAAATGGAACAGTCAAAGAAAAAGGTTTCTTGCCTGTGTTACAAGGTGTGAAGTTGAGTAAGACTCAAAGCCCGACCACGACAGAAGATAGAAAGAGAATGAAAGTCATTCCCTATGCCTCAGTCATAGGTTCTATAAAATATGCCATGCTGTATACCAGATCTATTGTATGCCCTACCACTGAGTTTGGCAAGGGAGTACAATAGTGATCTAGGAGTAGATCACTGGACAGCGGTCAAAATTATCCTTAGTGGAATAAGGATATGTTTCTCGATTATGGACGTGACAAAAAGGTTCGTCGTAAAGGGTCACGTCGATGCAAGTTTTTGACACTGATCCAGATGATTCTAAGTCTCAATCTGGATACATATTGAAAGTGGGAGCAATTAGCTAGAGTAGCTCCGTGCAGAGCATTGTTGACATAGAAATTCGCAAAATACTTACAGATCTGTATGTGACAGACCTGTTGACTAAAATTATCTCACAAGCAAAACATGATCGCACCTTAGTACTCTTTGGGTGTTGATCACATATCGATGTGAACTATGGGTGTTAATCACATGGTGATGTGAACTATTGCTATTAAATCACATGACGATGTGAACTAGATTATTGACTCTAGTGCAAGTGGGAGACTGAAGGAAATATGCCCTAGAGGCAATAATAAAGTTATTATTTATTTCCTTATTTCATGATAAATGTTTATTATTCATGCTATAATTGTATTAACCGGAAACATAATACATGTGTGAATACATAGACAAACAGAGTGTCACTAGTATGCCTCTACATGACTAGCTCGTTAATCAAAGATGGTTATGTTTCCTAACCATGAACAATGAGTTGTTATTTGATTAACGAGGTCACATCATTAGTTGAATGATCTGATTGACATGACCCATTCCATTAGTTTAGCACCCGATCGTTTAGTATGTTGCTATTGCTTTTCTCCATGACTTATACATGTTCCTATGACTATGAGATTATGCAACTCCCGTTTGCCGGAGGAACACTTTGGGTGCTACCAAACGTCACAACGTAACTGGGTGATTATAAAGGAGCATTACAGGTGTCTCCAAAGGTAGATGTTGGGTTGGCGTATTTCGAGATTAGGATTTGTCACTCCGATTGTCGGAGAGGTATCTCTGGGCCCTCTCGGTAATACACATCACATAAGCCTTGCAAGCATTACAACTAATATGTTAGTTGTGAGATGATGTATTACGGAACGAGTAAAGAGACTTGCCGGTAACGAGATTGAACTAGGTATTGGATACCGACGATCAAATCTCAGGCAAGTAACATACCGATGACAAAGGGAACAACGTATGTTGTTATGCGGTCTGACCGATAAAGATCTTCATAGAATATGTAGGAGCCAATATGGGCATCCAGGTCCCGCTATTGGTTATTGACCGGAGACGTGTCTCGGTCATGTCTACATTGTTCTCGAACCCGTAGGGTCCGCACGCTTAAGGTTACGATGACAGTTATATTATGAGTTTATGCATTTTGATGTACCGAAGGTTGTTCGGAGTCCCGGATGTGATCACGGACATAACGAGGAGTCTCGAAATGGTCGAGACATAAAGATTGATATATTGGAAGCCTATGTTTGGACATCGGAAGTGTTCCGGGTGAAATCGGGATTTTACCGGGTTACCGGGAGGTTACCGGAACCCCCCGGGAGCCATATGGGCCTACATGGGCCTTAGTGGAAAGGAGAAAGGGGCAGCCCAAGGGGGCTGCGCGCCTCCCCCCTTCCCCTAGTCCTATTAGGACTAGGAGAGGTGGCCGGCCACCCTTCTCCCTCTTTCCCCCTTGGGAATCCTAGTTGGAATAGGATTGGGGGGGGAGTCCTACTCCCGGTAGGAGTAGGACTCCTCCTGCGCCTCTCTCTCTTGGCCGGCGCCCCCTCCCCCCTTGGCTCCTTTATATACTGAGGTAGAGGCACCCCAAAGACACACAAGTTGACACAAGTTGATCCACGTGATCTATTCCTTAGCCGTGTGCGGTGCCCCCTGCCACCATATTCCTCGATAATACTGTAGCGGAGTTTAGGCGAAGCCCTGCTGCTGTAGTTCATCAAGATCGTCACCACACCGTCGTGCTGACGGAACTCTTCCCCGACACTTTGCTGGATCGGAGTCCGGGGATCGTCATCGAGCTGAACGTGTGCTCGAACTCGGAGGTGCCGTAGTTTCGGTACTTGATCGGTTGGATCGAGAAAACGTACGACTACTTCCTCTATGTCGTGTCATCGCTTCCGCAGTCGGTCTGCGTTGGGTACGTAGACAATACTCTCCCCTCGTTGCTATGCATCACATGATCTTGCGTGTGCGTAGGAATTTTTTTTGAAATTACTACGAAACCCAACAGACACCACATAAAGGGCTCAAAATAATCATAGTGAATATCCCGGAGGTAGAGCCGTCCCAGAGATACTCAAAAGAATCAAATAGTGAACTCGTTAGTCCATAAGAGTAATAATCACAATAATCATATGTCACTGGTAAAAATCAAAGTTCAGACTTATTTGTTTTTCCTCCGAAGACCGACACTAAGACCGACACTTGACCCAACCCAGACTGTAGTCCTTAACCATGGACACGGCTACTCGAATAGGTTTAATCTCTGCAGAGGGTATACTCTTTACCCACGAGTAACGGATTTCGTTAGTCCATCCGGACTAATTCCGCTCACGGTCTTTCAGTTGAAAACACACCCAACCACACACACCAGCTTGACTCATCGGTGTCTGGAATCACCCACGACACTCACTAAGCAAAACTCTAAGTGGGGAGGCTACAACCTCGATTAGCATGGGATCACAAAATTTATATCGCGCGCAAACTGGGGAAGCTACCCCCTCGGCTACAACCGAAACACCCATGCCCCCTGACCGGATGACTGGCTTTAATCCATGGCCATGGTACCCTCATCCCGGGCCCTCTGTACGGTGTGTGCTAGAAAGGGGTTGACAAATTACTGAACCGTACCCTACCTGTGGCAGGGACAAGTGGTAGCACCAAACAAGTGTGGGGGTTACTGGAACAAGACTTGATCTACGGTCGACTCAGGAGGTTTATGTGTTACCTGCATGATTAGCATAACAAATATGTTTTCAACCAATAGACATAACCACCACTCATCATGTCTCACTATGTCGTACCGGACACAGTCATCTCAATGGTCGGAGACAAGCTCGTGTCTACCCAAGACAGAGGCTTTCCCGAGTTCCTTCCGGTATGCACGAGAGGCATGTGAGGGTACCATCTCAACATTCAAACTCCAACAGCATGAATCATCAATACGCACTCGAGAGTTTGATCATATCATCACATAAAAATAACGAAAAATTTCGACACAAGCGGTGTTGTAACCGTATCAAACAACACATGACAATATTATGCCAGGGTTCAGGATGCTTGCCTTCAAGTAGTGGGAGGCAGGATGCATTCCAAAACTTTGAAAGTTTTTCTCCTCTCTCCAAAATCCTATTAAAAATATTTTTGAATCAATGAATAGTTTCAAAAACAGTACCAATAAGTTATCTGAATTTTTTTGAAATAAATCTTAAAATAAACTAGACAATATTTGAGAGAGGTAGGAAAAAGAATCAATTCATTTGGAGTTATATTTGAAAAGTTATAGGCAGTCAAATTTTTGGTCAAAAATCTGTTTTTAAAATAAAACATAAAAAGAAAAAGGTTTCGATTACCGACCACGTCGAAGGCGTATTTTGGTTCTACGCCTCCACTTATCCAGCGTGGACGGCGCGTGTGTCACTGAAAGTGGGTCCAGCGGGCCCACTGGTCAGGTTTGACTAGTCCTCTCCCTCCTCTTCCTCTGCCCCGAGTGGAGGCGGGACTCCGGCGACGCTCGCCGGTGAACGGCGGCACCGTTCAAGACACCGACGGTGGAGATGGCTCCGCGGGTCCAGGGTGGTCCTCCCGGTGGTTGCCAATCAGGTGGGGACGGAGGGAGTCACCGCGGGCGGGCTTCGCGGTGGCCGGTGGCTTCGGGAGTTTTGGGCTTTTGAACTACGGTGGCTCCCGGTCGTGTTTGAGCAGCTGGGCGGCTCCGCAAGACGAAGGGGAGTCGGGTGGTGGTGTTGGCTGGACAGGGGAGGGCCTGGTTGCGACGAAACGGACCGGAGGGCGGCGGTGGCCGAGCTGGCCGAAGACGGGGAAGACGGCCTCTCCTGGTTGATTGCGAGCTAGGGGAGCACTAGTGGAGTGGCTTGAGGCTGCCTCGGGTCTAGGAGGAGCTCGGGGTCACCCTTTTATAGAGTGGCTAGGTCGGTTTCGCCATCGCCGAGGATAGGATCACCGGCCGACCGTTTCTGCTGCGGCAGGGCATCGTGGCACCGACGAGCGCTTGCAGACGAGCGAGGGGATAAGCTCAGACTGCTCCAGGGGCAGCTGGCGCGCGGCTGCGGCTCGGGCGGCGCCGACCGTGGCAGGAGCTCACTGCGGACGCCGGCGTGCCGCCAAGGGGCTCTGACGGCGGCGCTGCAGGGCACCAGGGACGGCTTGGCTCATTCTGGTGAGCGGTCGAGGGTGGGGCGCGGCTCCGCAGGGCGAGCAAAAGTCAAGGGCGCGACACGGCGGCTCGGTGCACGCGCGTGCAAAACGTGCGCTCTAGGCGCGCCCAGAGCACGCACGCGACATGTTCGACAGAATGCCAATGTGGTCTAGAGCGCTCGGTTGGGGCTGGCAACTAACACGACCAGGCTAGGGTTTGCAAGAAAGCTAATGGACATGGGGTTTAGGCCAGGAGACCAAGCTCACCATGCTAACTAAAAACCATGTCAAAACTGGTCATGCCTACAAGGTGTTTGACAAAATGCCAAGAACACCTAGGCATTTCTTGGAGTGGTCATAATCTCCAGATTGGGGTATCTTTAGGTGTAGGAGATGGTGGCCAGGTTAGTTTGTCAAGGGATGAAACTTGTTAGTGCAAAAATTTGAGAAAAACAGTTTTTGGCAGAAACTAAAAGCTGTCATTTCATGAACCAAAAATAATCCAATGGGTTCATGCTCTTGGACTTAAGGGTTTTGTAAGAAGGACTACAAGTAGGAAAAAGAACCATGGATGAAAGAGCAAGTAAAGATAAGGCTGCAGTACAAATCTTCAAGTTGGACCAGAATGAAAAAAGAGGTTGATTCACTCACAATTTTCAAAGGACATAACTGGGTTTTCGCATAAATATGGATAATATACTTCTACTGACCTCCCCTAATTTTGGTGGAAGTTTTAAATAAATATTTAAATAGGTTGAAGTGCAAAATTGCCCACTGGACCAGATTTAACAACTTGGTGCAGAGCTCAAAATCTCCAATGAACAGCAGATGTTTTTGCACAAAAGTGATTTAGGGATATCATATGTCATCCCCAAATTTTGGTGAAGTTTCTAGATGCATTTATCAAATGGTTGTAGTGCAAAAGAGGCTCCAAAACTTATGGAAAATCATCTTAAAAGGAAAAAGCTCATGAAAAACAATTATGCAAATAAAACCACTGATTAAGAATTGTTTTGTTGAGTGAGTATGGAAGTCCAATAACATTTTTGGAAAGTTTCCACTTGGGGTAAAACTCCTCAATATTAAAGGAAAGGGGTTCTGAAACCAACAGAAAATCCAGAGAGTAATTTTTTTAAAACTCCTGGCAAAATTTTAATAATTAAAACATGGTTGAATTCTTGGGGTGTTACATCTGGTCGGTTGCGCTCTTGCGATGGAGGTTGTTCCCTCCCACCGGTCGAGTAGTGCCCGCTCTCGTGGCCGTTGTCTCCTTTCCCTCTCCAGGCCTCGTGTTGACAGCTCCAGAGAGACAGCGAGGATGGTCCAGTAACCGTGGTGGCACATGCTGGTGGGTGGTTGCGTGGGTGGTGGACTATGAAGTGTCTGGAGTGGTGGTGGTGCTTGTGGATCGGGAGAAATCCCTGTCGGCCTGTCGACACCGATGCGATGACGACTGCGGGTGCCGTCGGACCTTCCTGAGGGGCATCGGGTATATCCCTTCCCCACTATCCGTCATGTACCAGGGAAACCCTAGAACTTGTTCGCGCAACAGTGACAGTATCGTCGCATTCCTTCTTGAAAGTGTTGCTTGATGCGCGGCGCTTCGTGATGCTGGAAGTGTGGTGGTACTTCTTCGGAGGGTGCAGCGGTTGCCGGTCTTCCTTTCTTCCTTGATCTGCTGGTGTCGGCATTTATTTCTCTTTTTTCTTCTTGTTTTTCTTTTGGGCTTTTCTGTGCTGCGGCCCCAGCAAGCTGGATGTATCGGGTGTTTGCTTTATAATATAAAGCGGGAAAACCCTTTTTCTTAATATTTTATCGCGCTGCAGATTATTCAATCAGTGTTGGCTTGATCACCTTGAAATCGAGTGCGATGCGAAATGCATGGCCCCGGCAGCGCAGCGTATGATACGTGTATATACGTATGTTACATACGATGCCCGCAACAGAGACATGAGTGGACACAAAGTTCCAGGGGTTTTCCTCCCTCCATAGCCGCCGCCAAAGCAATCGGTCGAGGTGAAGGAACCTAGTGATGCACAGTCGGAGGTGTCAGTTCCTTCTGGTGGTGGCTAGGCCACGGCCCCGAGGAAAAATATTGGCAAAACATATTATTAGTCTAATCAATAGTCATAGTAAATCTTAAAAATATATGTAGGGTTATGAGCCCGATTGGTGTGAGCACACTAGGCGTGTAAAGTGTTCAGTTAGGGCATCTCGAACGCCGACCTCCAAAACCGTCACACTATTTGTTTATGGACTGATCTGAACTAGTCCATGAACATGGATGCCAGAGCCGGCCAGCCAACCGCATCTTCTAAATGTTCATCCAGGTCTGGCCAATTTGAATTTCAAATGCATAGCAGTAGCAACTTAAAGTGCGGCGTTCACAGAGCACCCCATCAGGACCGAAAAGAGGCCATTGTTCATATCTTTTACATGCCCAATCACAAATGTATCTATGTCCGGCAATCGGTGCAAAAAAATTGCCCTAGGGAACCGAATATCAGAGCGTCCATGCTCATACTTCCGCCGGCTCTTCCTCACCATCCGCCTCCTTCTCGGTCACCTCCTTCTTTGTCACCTCCTTCGTAGTCTCCAGCTCGGCCGCCAAGCGCTTTAAAATCCTATCAAAGACGAGTTGCACAATCATCCAACTCGGCCATCTTCAAGGTCAACATCTTTGAATCCTCCAATGCTGTCGCGATCTCAACCTTTCTCTCTTCTTGTATGGTGTTCTTCTCTTCGAGCTTGACTTTCTTATCGGCCGCCGCCATCAGGATGTCAGGGACAGCTTCCTGAGCTGCCGGGTGGCGTAGAAGTAGGGAGTCTTGTATTGTTTCGGCCAGGACGACCTGTGCATAGAAGGCGGCGACCCAGGCCCCGGCCGTCCCCTGCACCTTGTTTGTGGCCACCTCCGCCACGCCATCCACCTTTCTTTTGTCGCTCGCCCACTTTGCCTTATGTTTGAGGTGACATGCTTGTTGTGTCGCGAAGTTGATATTTCGGGCAGTCGCCTTCACCGAACCCTCCCTACCCTCTCTGACAGCTTTTTATATGGGTCCGTGCGGTGGCGACGGAGAAAAAGTGCGGGACTGGGGTGGAGAGAGGCGAGATGGTAGAGGAGAGGGTGGAGAAAAGCAGGCTTTGCAACCGAAAAAATACGGTCGGCTCCAAATACGCGGGCTCCCTCTAAGTTTTGGGTGGGCCGGGAGTGTCAGAGTCCTAAGTGGAGGGTGACCGGACTACCAAAAAGCCTCCCTGACTTGTTTCTGGTTTGCGGGAAAACGGATACTAGGACTGGTTCGCGGACAAATGCGGGACATCGTTGGGTGGTGTGCAACGTCCGAACAGCTCGATCCGAACGCTTACCGGAGGTTTGCAGGTCCGCATTGTTGATTTCCCTAAATACCTATTTCTCAAATTACTTTTACTTCTGCCCCATTTGATTTTAGCTTGCCAGATTATGACCGCATTTTTACTTTTTTTTGCGGGAAATGACCGCATTTTTACTAAAGCCCAATTAAGACCAGTTGCATAGGTCACTCATGACCAAGCGTCGCGTCATATCAACTCTTCATGCCTCCATGCATGGAGCAAAAAGGGAAGGTAGCAGGTCATATCCTTTGCCCTCGCACGCGGGGAAAGCAAGAAATTCAAAAGAACATCTATTCTCTATATCTATGCCACCATATAGTCAAATTAAGTACTCTCTCCGTTCTAAAATAGATGACCCAACTTTATACTAACTTCAGTACAAAATTGGGTCATCTATTTTGGAACGGAAGGAGTAGCTAGGTTGCTTGCTTGCTTCCACGAGACTCCAGGAACAAACAAACCGAACAACTAAACCAATATTTCGTCGCTCTGCCGGTTAGTTAATCGATCTGTTGATCCGTAGTTGTTAAGGGCAGCTTTGCCCGAAATGCATGGCCCTGGTAGGGCATACGTACGTACGTAAGAAGTGTCAGAAAAAAGTGGCGTACCGCTAAATTTAACGAGAAAGCGAGCAGCCAAACAGTAAACACACTACCATAAGCGTCCTGATGAATCCATTGCGTGGATACGCACGTACGTACGCGCGCATGCATGCCGACTGCCGAGCTACAGCCCAACACCAGGTACTCCCGTCCCTGCTCTGCTGCTCAATCCACGTCTTAATTCTGTTGTTTGTTTCGTCGTGATGGCTATGCACGATCATGGCCAAATCCGGCCCATTAACTCCTTCCTGTGACGCGTAAGATTCGGCGAATTTTTGTAGCCGTGAGAATCGCACGGGCTGTGTGGATTCGCTCGGGTCAGGGTGCCGTTTCTGCACTATGTAAGGCCGACTGCCCTCTGATCGAGTGATAAAACACCTGTTCCTCAGGGACAAAGAAAACCGCTCTCCTCGCATAAGGTAATATTTGGCGCTGTCAGCGTACGAATATGGTAATTAACGGCTAGTCTGTGCGTGGAAGCCGTAAGAACCGCCTGTAGAGGCTGTGTCTGTGCGTGGAAAGCATCGGCACGTACGCCGCAGACTAGCCGGCAGCATATCTATCCTCTAGCTTTACATCGACCGTGACGGAAATCCTGCCGGCAGCTGGGACGAGACTTGCTTGCTTCCTTCACGTGTGCCCATCTGTGCTCCCGCATATGTGACTTGATTTGATTGGACCAAAATAAGGCCCGGCCCCACCCCCTTAAAATCAGGGGGAGATGATTATATTAGAAAGGAAAAAGGAGAAAGGACAGCCATAGGATGAGATGGGAGCACGAATGGGAGCATGGATGGGAGCATGGCGGGACGCGGCTCTGAACCATCAGATTCCGGATCCGACGGGCTTAATGCACGTCAGAGCTCGTGATCTGAATCCAGCCTTGGCGAGATTAATTACCGGCTGCAGTCTGGCCGGAGCTGCGTGAAGCGCAGAGGTGGCATATGCTCTGCGAAGGCAAAACGGCACAGTCAAGGAAGAAGATGCCCTTTTGTCTTTCCAGAATTTCACTCTTTCCTACTTCCTTCGTTTGGAAATACTTGTCGGAGAAATAAATGTACCTAGATATATTTTATTTCTAGATACATTCATTTTAACGACAAGTATTTTCGGAGGAAGAGAGTAGTAATCTGCATGCATTTCAAAAAGAAAACGATTAGTACCGGAAGCTCCGGTCATGATCCATTGACGTGGATGATGGTGGAGGCAACTTGGGCAATGGCGACCTCACTGGAGTACCACGCGTCGCTAAACTTGTTGTTGAAAATGTTCGGAGTTGATGTATGCTTATACGGTTATACCTGACGTTCGATATTTATCAGGGTCCAAATTAACAATGTATCGAGCATTGAAGTGCCGTCAGTGCCTAAAGATCACTGTACTGGACAAGAGCGTGTGTCATGAAAAACGGGGCTTGAATTCGCGCGCTGGTGTCTAGCCACTGAGTAGTGGCGTCGCCAGCCATTGATCGCATCGCTGTTTTGCCGTGGCACGTGCGGTGTGGGTGGCCGGGAATCTGCGGCGCGGCGGGGTCGGACTTGCATCGTGGCTGTTTCCGGCGCGAGGGCTTCCTCCTGTTAGAGAATATGTTTCCATAGTTATCTCCAACTCCTTTCCTTTACTTCTTCTACTCAAACTCCTTGTAATCTTCTTTGTATTCTAAGGCTTGGCTTCGGCCCACATCAATATAAATAGAACCGCGGCTACCCTCAAGAGGTAGGGAACGCTTATTATCTTACATGGTAATCAGAGCCACCTCTTCTCCTACATCTAGCCATAGATCGAAACCCTAGAACCACATATCATCATCTCCATGGCTTCTTCAGCCGGCGTCGGCCTCCCTCGGATCGCCGCCATCTGAGAAGCTAGCAAGAAGAAACTTCATCCTCTGGAAGACCCAGGTGCTCCCAGCCCTGCGAGGTGCGCAGGTAACTGGGCTCCTGGACAACTCTGACACCGCTCCACCCAAGACTATGGAGATCACGAAGGCGGACAAGACGACGGCCCTCGAGCCGAACCCTCTGTACGGGCCCTGGATCGCCAAAGACCAGCAGGTCCTGTCATATCTTCTCAACTCCATGTCTCCAGAAATCCTTGCGCAAGTCGTCGGGAAGGACTCCACCTATGAGCTCTGGACGACAGTAAACAATCTCTTCGCCTCGCAATCACAGTCCCGGATCACCAATCTGAGGATTGCGATCACCAACACCAAGAAGGGCACAATGTCGAGCTCGGTGTATATGGCGAAGATGAAGAGCCTTGGGGATGAACTAGCTGCCGCTGGTCGTCCCGTTTCTGATCCGGAGATGGTGGACTACATACTCGCAGGACTCGACCGCGACTATGACTCCGTGGTGGTGGCGATCGGCGCTGTCAAGAACAAAATCACCGCCGATGACCTCTTCGCTCAGATCTCCGCCTTTGATCAGAGGATGGAGATGCTGGGAGACTCGTCTTCAGGAGGGTTTCATTCATCTGCCAACGCCGTCTACGGAGGCCGCGGCCAGTCCCGTGGCAGACCCCGTGGGCGAGGAGGAAGAGGGCGCGGCCGTGGTGACCGCGGTGACCGCGGTGACCGCCAGCCCTCTCCTGCAAATAGAGGCGGCGGATTCAGAGGACGCCCTCGACAGCAACAGCAACAGCAGGTACGCGAGCAGCAGCATGACTATCCTGAGTGCCAGATATGCTATAGACATCATCCAGGAGGTGCACGTGTCTGCTGGTGGCGCTATGAAGAGAATGATCAAGAAGAAAAGGAGGCGCATGCTATCTGCTATGGCGTGGATACTAATTGGTACGCCGACAGTGCAGCAACAAATCACATCACAGGTAAACTTGACAAGTTGACGGTACGGGAGAAATACAACGAAGGCGGCCAAATTCGCACGGCAAGCGGTTCTGGTATGAATATCACCCACATTGGTAGTTCAATTGTTAAAAACCCCATGAAAAATTTGCACCTTAAAGATGTCTTGCATGTTCCTCAAACTTCCAAAAATCTTGTTCCTGTTCATCGATTCACCCTTGATAATAATGTTCTTATAGAATTCTATCCTTACTTTTTCTTGGTTAAGGATTTGAGCACAAGGAGAATCATTTTTAGAGGACGGTGCGTGGGAGGCCTCTATCCACTCATATCATCATCATCATCTTTGTGGTCCAATAAACAAGCAAACATTGTCACCAAGCCATCATCATCAAGGTGGCATAGTCGATTAGGTCATCCATCTTCAGTCATAGTTAAATATGTTCTTAGCAAAAATAAACTCTCTTATGAGAATAGTGTTGAGTCAGTTTGTGATCCGTGTCAACAAGCAAAAAGTCATCAATTACCCTATCCCATCTCTACTAGTGTATCTACTGCTCCTTTACAACTTATATTTTCAGATGTATGGGGGCCAGCCCCTACTTCAGTTGGGAGATTTTCTTACTATGTAAGCTTTATTGATGACTACAGTAAATTTACTTGGATTTACTTGTTAAAGAAACGGTCTGATGTATTCCAAGTCTTCATCAATTTCCAAAACCTTGTTGAACGCAAACTGAACTCCAAGATCATTGCTATGCAAAGTGACTGGGGTGGTGAGTATGAAAAATTGAACTCTTTCTTCCAAAAACTTGGTATTTCACATCATGTTTCTTGTCCTCATGCTCACCAACAAAATGGATCTGCTGAAAGAAAGCACCGTCACATAGTTGATATGGGGCTAGCATTGCTAGCAAATGCATCCATGCCACTCAAATTCTGGGATGAAGCATTCTTAACCGCCACATATCTTATCAATTTGCTTCCTAGTAAAGTCATCAAATTTGAAACACCCATTACACGACTCCTTGGTGTCACACCCAACTACACATCTCTTTCGTGTTTTTGGTTGTGCATGTTGGCCCAACCTCAGACCCTACAACACACGCAAACTCGCTTTTCGCTCCAAAAAGTGTGTCTTCTTAGGCTATAGCCCCATGCATAAAGGAGTTAAATGTCTAGATGTTCCTACTGGTAGGGTCTACATATCCAGAGATGTTGTTTTTGATGAGTCTGTGTTCCCTTTTGCTTCCCTTCATCCCAATGCTGGTGCACTTCTCCGCAAGGAAATCCTTCTTCTTCCTCCACATCTTCGGTCTTTTGATCATGGGGGCGACAGTTGTACTAACCAAAGTGATGATATTTCTGCTGGTATTGGTTCTTCTCTGTTGCCTGTGCAGGTCCCTGGTGAAAACGGCGCTCAAAATGATCAAAATTTCAAAAATCAAGCTCAAGATCATCTTATATTTCATGCTGAGGAAGGAGACGAACCTGGCACGGATGACGAAGCTGATCCGGCGGCGCCCGCAACTCTTGTGCGCGTGCAGACCTCGGATCCCACGGCCAAATCAGCCTCGGATCGCGCTCCCACCAACCGCAGCGCTGATTCAGCAGCAGGCGAGACCAGCTGCGGGGCCGAATCCCCCTCGCCCAGCGCGCGCCACTCCCACGTCGCCACATCAGTAACAGGCGGGACCAGCCGTGGGGCCGAATCCCCCTCGCCCAACGTGCACCTGCAACTGCGGGCGGGCGGTCGATCCGCTGTGTCGGCTTGGGCGGCTGGCACCCGTGTGCACTCAGAGGCGGACACACAGGCGGTCACACCAACGGCTACAGGATCCTCCGTGCAGGAGGCGTCAGATTCGCCTGTGTCATCGCATGCAGCTTCCTCGGGATCTTCTGCGGCGAGTGCTCCTGTGGTCCAGCCAGCAGCTTCTTCACGAGTTATGACTCGATTACAGAAAGGTATACGAAATCCTAAGATAAGAAAAAATGGGACTATACCGTATGGAATATTGTGTATTTCAGGAGAACCAACAACATTGAATAGTGCACTTGATGATCCTAAGTGGAAGAAGGCAATGGATGAGGAATATTCTGCACTTATGAGGAACAAGACATGGCATCTTGTACCAAATCAGAAAGGTAAAAATATCATTGATTGTAAATGGGTTTACAGAATTAAAAATAAGGCAGATGGCTCCATTGACAGGTACAAAGCACGTCTAGTTGCGAAGGATTTTAAACAACGTTATGGTATTGATTATGAGGACACTTTCAGTCCTGTTGTTAAAGCTGCAACTATCAGATTTGTGCTAGCCATTGCTGTATCTAAGGGTTGGAGTCTATGACAGCTAGATGTACATAATACGTTTTTGCATGGCATTCTAGAAGAGGAAGTGTTTATGAGATAACCACCTGGTTATGAGGATACACTAGTGCAGAACCGGGCAATAGCACCGGTTCGTAAGGCCCTTTAGTGTCGGTTCCATAACCGGCACTAAAGTGTGGTTACTAAAGGCCCCTCATTTAGTACCGGTTCAGCATGAACCGGTGCTAAAGGGCAACCACGTGGCACGAGCCAGCTCCGGGGGCCTGGATCCCTTTAGTACCGGTTGGTAAGACCAACCGGTACTATAAGGTTTGGGGGTTTTTAGTTTTATGATTTCTTTTTCATTTAATTTTGTGTTTCCATTTTAATTCTTTTTCGTTTGCTGGTATTTTACGATACTACACATTGTAAACGTTATGCATATATATATATATATATATATATAATTTCTAGTAGAACCAATCATCGAGTTCAACATGATTGTCATGATATTATAAGCGTTCATATATAACACCACAAAAGCAAATCACTTAAGTTCAAAACGAAGAACACGGACATTAAAGGACAAGTACTAATTAAGAGCAGCATGAAGAACTAGCTAAATCACTCCTGCTAGTTACTCTCTCTCTGGTAAAATAGCATAGAATATGTATAGCTCTCCTGATTGATCATACTGGAGCATGCCGATGAACCTGTCTCCTAATCGTGGGCTGCGCTTCTCATTGCTGCCCCCTTGTACTTCTCTGTGATCATTAACAATTTTCCTCCAATCTTTCACTATTAAGCATTCATCGCTTTTAGAAATCCTGAATGCATTCATGTGCAATGTAGGATATCTTGGCCGTAAGCTAACAATTGACATCTGACATTTAGTCTCGATCCCCTGAGGCATAACTGTCATCGAGAGTCCCTGTTGAAGCACATCGTATAGTACTTAATTAATATACTTAGCAATGAAAGTTTAGCAAAAAAAATATGTATGCAAAATATGCACTGAGGACAAATAGTAAATATCTTACCATCATTCCTAAATAGATGTGACCCTAGTTCAATACCATCACTATTGGTCGCACGTTTTGAGTACTAACATTTCTAAGTGCAGCAAAGAAATTTGTCTTGACAGTATGAAGATCATCAAGCCATGAAACATAATGACTTATCTCCTCGCAGTTTAGTTCAGCTCCGGGACAGTAGAAGGTCCTGTCTACCAAGCGCCGGACATGTTTGGTTGAATAGAGATAAGCTGTCAATAGAAATTAGTTGTCAGTTATTTTTCAAATAAGCAATATCAAAGACAAAAATATATTTGAGAAGAACTCACATAATGGTAGAACTGGAGGCGTCTGCACATCGACCCATATGCCTCTATTACCTTCAATATCATCTTCCGGACGAATATCAAAGGTGATAACCATACCAGGCTCAAATGCATAAGCCTTGCATAGTGCTTGCCAAGTTTTGCATTCAAAATAGATGTACGTGTGTGCATTGTATACTTTGACGTTGAAAGTATAACCATCATGCTCAGTTTTCAGGTAAGCTCTCTTTACCTCCATAATTTTCATATCTTTGAAACATATCTTATCCAAGAAAAAAATTCTTGCATGGCAGGGGATGCGCTAGTAGAATAGTGAAAATTAAAAATTATAAGTCAGGCAAATGAAGCATATATAAGTCAAGCTTAATTACGAAAACAGACTTGTTGTTGTGACTTACTGTATCGAATTCGAAAGTCTCATCCAGCTTGATGCTGAATCGCCTACCATCAACAAGGAAATTTCTGTCGCACTGGCCGCGCTGGTCTTCACAGTATTGGCACATACCGAAATTTTTTCCGTCGTCAGACGACATTTCCTATGTTCATATTAGGTGAAACATTAAACACTTACTAATTCAATTAATTCAACTACTTCTATTAATTCAACTATGCATTTACTAAAAATAAACTAGTTCTATTAATTCAATTAGTTCAACTAAGCATTTACTAAAAATAAACTAGTTCTATATATTAATTCAACTAGTTCAACTAAACATTTACTAAAAATAAACTAGTTATATTAATTCAACTAGTTCAAAGTAAGCATTTACTAAAAATAAACTAGTTTTATATATTAATTCAACAAGTTCAACTAAGCATTTACTAAAAATAAACTAGTTCTATATATTAATTCAACAAGTTCAACTAAGCATTTACTAAAAATAAACTAGTTCTATATATTAATTCAACTAGCTAATTCAACTAAGCATTATATTTACTAAAAATAAACTAGTTAATATTATATTAATTCAACTAGTTGAACTAAGCATTACTAAAAATAAACTAGTTCTATATATTAATTCAACTAGTTCAAAGTAAGCATTTACTAAAAATAAACTAGTTCTATATATTAATTCAACTAGTTCAACTAAGCATTTACTAAAAATAAACTAGTTCTATATATTAATTCAACAAGTTCAACTAAGCATTTACTAAAAATAAACTAGTTCTATATATTAATTCAATTAGCTAGTTCAACTAAGCATTATATTTACTAAAAATAAACTAGTTAATTATTATATTAATTCAACTAGTTCAACTAAGCATTTACTAAAAATAAACTAGTTCTATATATTAATTCAAAAAGTTCAACTAAGCACTTACTAAAAATAAACTAGTTCTATATATTGATTCTACAAGTTCAACTAAGCATTACTAAAAATAAGCTAGTTCTATATATTAATTCAAGTAGTTCAACTAAGCATTATATTTTGATAACTAAAATAATAATAATCTAAATAATCTAAACTAATTCATACATATGTGTGTGTGTGTGTTCATCATGCTCTTGTGTGTGTGTGTGTGTGCTCGGGGAGGGGCGGCGCCCATGGTGGCCGCCGGGGGCGAGGGAGAGGGGTTAGAGGGGGAGAGCTCACAGCGGGGCGACGGCGACGGCGAAGTGACGGCAAGGCGACGGCGATGACGGCGGCGACGGGGACGGGGCGGCGACGGAGACGAGGGCGGCGACGGGGATGGGGGCGGCGACGGGGACGGGGGCGGGCCCGGGGAGGTGACGGAGATGACGGCGGCGACGGGGACGGGGGCGGCGATGGGGACGGGGGCGGCGACGAAGACGATCGAGGGCGGCGGTGACGGCGACGGAGACGGAAACAGAGGAACAAACAGAGAGGGAAAACGAAATTTTCGGACGTGTTGTATATATAGACCCCCCCTTTAGTACCGGTTGGAGCCACCAACCGGTACTAAAGGCCTGTTTTGGCCAGGCCAAGTGGCGGGAGGCGACCCCCTTTAGTACCGGGTGGTGGAACAAACCGGTACTAAAGGCCCCCCCTTTAGTGCCGGTTTGTTCCACGACCCGGTACTAAAGGCCACGCGCTGCCACCCCAAAGTTTAGTCCCACCTCGCCGGGCGAAGGGCAGCCGCACTGGTTTATAAACCCAGCCGCGGCTACCACTTCGAACTCCTCTATATAGCAGGCTGGTGTGCCTAAACTCTGCGCGTTGCCCCGTGAGTCTGCTGGGCCTTTAAGGCCTGTAATTACACCTGTGGCCTATCAGGCCCACAGGGCAGCGCCCCAATTTTTTTTATAGTTTTTTTCTTTTCTGCTTTATTTTCTTCTATTTATTTTTGCGTAGTTTTTTGTATAGTTTTTTCTTTTCTGTTATATTTATTTTCTTCTATTTATTTGTGAGTAGTTTTTCATCTAGTTTGCCAAAATTCAACATTTTCAGAGTTCATTTTGTAGTGATTTTCAATTTCACGGTCATTTTGTAAACGATTGAAAAATAGCAAATATAATTTTTTTTCTTTTCTGCTTTATTTTTTCTTCTATTTATTTCTGAGTAGTTTTTTCTTTTCTGCTATATTTATTTTCTTATATTTATTTTTGAGTAGTTTTTTATATAGTTTTTTTCTTTTCAGCTATAGTTTTTCTTCTTTTCTCCTATTTTTTCTTTTCTGCAAAACTTGATGGTCAAAGTCTGGAGTTATAACTTAAAAAAAAGAAATGTCGACGTGCAATTAGTTTTTGCCATAACAGAAGAAGTCCGGAGTTGTAATAAGTTATTAAAAATAAAAAAGAGGTGCAATGCTCGTTAATTTGCTTCAAGCCTTTCGGAATAGTGTAAACTGCACTGCGCATAGCTTCGTGTAGTCTACCGTATTCTTGAAGGCTTGAAGCTAAGCAACGTGAGCATTGAGCCTCTTCTTCATCGTCTCTGCACTCAGGGCTTATAAACCGCTCCTAGTCCCTCTCACTTCGCGAGGTGGGACTAAAAAACAGCTTACATCTGGTTCATCCATGAACCGGTACTAAAGGTGTTCGTGGGGCCCCAGCCTTACCTGACACAACCTCATTAGTACCGGTTCGTGGTACGAACCGGCACTAAATGGTGATGGTGGGGCCATAGCCTGACCGGAGGCTGACACAGCCTCTTTAGGTACAAACTTTCTGTTAGTGCCCGTAGTTTCCAAATTTGAATAGTTTAAATTTTGAATTATTTGAAATTAGTGTGAATCACTAGTTTGTGAATAACTTAACTTTAAAAATCAGTAAAGGCATGAAAGAATTTGTTTGCACATAAAATTTCTTCGCGTTTCAAATGCCAAAACACATAACTACCCTAACTATTACAGAGATTCCCCTTTGGGTGTGAAACACAGAAGAAAGTTATGATAGTGAAGCCGATCACATCCCAGATCTTTGGGTGTGAAACTTTTTCTTCGCGTGTGTCCCTTTGCGCCGTAACCATGGAAAATCTTCATCATTTAACGGGATGCTCGGGTCAATATTCACTGTGAATGTAGCAATTTCATCAAACTTTTCATAATCTTCTGACTTGTCTGTCTTGTCATCCACTCCCACGATGTTTCTCTTCCCAGAAAGAATTATGTGCCGCTTTGGCTCATCGTACGATGCATTCGCTTCCTTATCTTTTCTTTTTCTTGGCTTGGTAGACATGTCCTTCACATAGAAAAACCTGTGTCACATCATTGGCTAGGACGAATGGTTCGTCTGCATACGCAAGATTGTTGAGATCCACTGTTGTCATTCCGTACTGCGGGTCTTCCGTTACCCCGCCTCGTGTCATATTGACCCATTTGCACCGAAACAAAGGGACCTTTAAACCACGTCGATAGTCAAGTTCCCATATATCCTGTATATAACCATAATATGTTTCCTTTCCCGTCTTGGTTTCTGCATACCTCGTAGATAAAAATATCTATGTCAACTTGATGGGCATAATTTGTCATAAACACGAAATGCAACAAATAGTTTTAAAAGAGAATATACCACATCCGAATCATAACAAGGACGAGGGCCGACAGAGACGGATATCAAAACCATGGCACTATGTATAACAAACAACGTACGGGTAAGATAATTATTATACGAGTAACTATATATCCAAATCACACAAACATCAATTTTTATATAAAATTTCATGAACAAGAGGCTCACCACAAGGTGGTGCCAGCGACGGGACGGTGCGGGCGATCGACGGTGGTTACGACGGAGATTTAGAAGGCACTAAGTAAACCACACCTACATATGCAAACTAAGTGTTATTTTGACCTCAAATTGCATATAAATCAAATACTAGCACATATATATATTTCCTCCCAAATTACTCAACTCACAAATTAATAACTATATAAAAGCATTGCAAGAGCTAATCTAGCAATGAGAGATGAAAGGACAAAGTTGTTAACCTTTGTGATCACTTAAGCTTGAATGGATGGGGGCCTTCAAATCTTGACAAATTTTGGGCAAAATGTGTGATGAGCTCGAGGGGAGAAGAGGAAGAACAGAGAGGAGAGGAGAGGGGAAAGGGGGGAGAACAGAGCGAGCTGGACTAAGGGTTTATATGCAGAAGGACCTATAGTACCGGTTCGTGGCACGAACCGGTACTAAAGGTGCTGGAGGGGGCCCAGACTGACAACATCCTGCCACCACCCTCATTAGTACCTGTTCGTGGCACGAACCGGTGCTAAAGGTTAGCCACGAACCGGTACTAATGAGAGCGGCCCGGCTAGCCGTTGGAACCGGCACTAATGTATACATTTGTGCCGGCTCTAATACAAACCGGCACTAATGTGCTTCACGTTTGACCCTTTTTCTACTAGTGATAAGAAGTCACCACATTATGTTTGCAAGCTTGACAAGGCACTCTATGGTTTAAAACAAGCACCCAGAGCATGGTACTCCAGATTGAGCTTACAGTTGAAATATCTTGGTTTCATTGCCTCGAAAGCTGATACATCTTTGTTTATTTACAACAAGGCTGGAGTAGTCATTTTTGTGCTTATACATGTTGATGATATCATAGTTGCAAGTTCTTCACAAAATGCTACTAATGCACTTCTGCATGATTTGAGCTCAGAGTTTGCCTTGAAGGACCTAGGTGATTTGCATTTCTTCTTAGGTATTGAGGTCAAGAAAATTCAAGATGGAATTGTGTTAAATCAGGAGAAATATATCACTGAGCTTCTATCTCGCATGGGAATGAAAAATTGCAAGCCAGTTCCTACACCTTTGTCTTCCTCAGAAAAACTATCAGCATATGAAGGTGTGCCACTTCAGGAGGAGGAAAGCACAAGGTATAGGAGTACTGTGGGAGCATTACAATATCTAACTCTCACACGTCCAGATATCTCATTTGCTGTCAACAAGGTTTGTCAATATCTGCATGCACCTACTTCTGCACATTGGTCAGCTGTCAAGAGAATTGTAAGATATGTGAAGCATACTATGGGAATAGGACTCCATTTCAAACGTTCTAATTCCTCTCTTGTGAGTGCATTCTCTGATGCTGACTGGGCAGGATGCAGTGATGACAGAAAATCAACTGGAGGCTTTGCAGTATTTTTTGGGTCTAATCTTATCTCTTGGAGTGCTAGAAAGCAAGCCACTGTGTCACGGTCAAGCACAGAAGCTGAGTATAAGTCCTTGGCAAATGCAACTGCAGAAATCATTTGGGTTGAATCACTTCTTGAGGAATTGGGAATAAAGAAGAATCGTATCTCATGTTTATGGTGTGATAACTTGGGAGCAACATATTTGTCCGCAAATCCTGTGTTTCATGCAAGGACAAAGTACATCGAAATTGATTTTCACTTTGTGCGAGAAAGGGTTGCAGCCAAGAAGCTTGAGATACAGTTTATTTCTTTCAAGGATCAAGTAGCAGACGACTTTACAAAGGCATTGCCATCAAAACCATTTGAGGAGTTCAAGAGTAATTTTAATCTAGGATAGTTAAGATCAAGGAAGGGTGTTAGAGAATATGTTTCCGTAGTTATCTCCAACTCCTTTCCTTTACTTCTTCTACTCAAACTCCTTGTAATCTTTCTTGTACTTCGAGGCTTGGCTTCGGCCCATATCAATATAAATAGAACCGCGGCTACCCTCGAGAGGTAGGGAACGCTTATTATCTTACACCTCCCTCCATGCTTGCGCGCACCGGTGGCCCGGACGGGTGCGGTCAACGTCGTGGGCGCCGCACCGGGTTGGCTCCGGGGTTCGTTTGTTGGTCAATCGCCCGGGTTGGCGGGGGCCGCGCCGTACGACACACTGTGCAGACGCGCGAGGGTTCCGGCCCGTGTAACGTGTTCCTTGTGCTGCTGCATGGCACGGACGGACGCGCTGCACGAGAAAAAATGGCTCTCCATCCCGTCCCCACGGTCGCTAGCTGTGTGGGGGGTGACTGGCTTGGGGTTGGGGCACCGCCCGTTCTTTTCACTCTTCGCGAGCCGGTCACGCCCTGGTCCTGGCCCTGCACACGCATATGGTCCGGCCGGTCACCGACGTCGGCCGGTCCGGTGGGCTTCGTCACGTACGAGCGCGCTTTTACTTACCGAATGGCAAAAGTCAACCAATATCCGTGCTGCTATGAGTCCCGAAACGTACGCGAAATGCATATGATCCGTCCAGTGATGGTTGCATCCATCCATTCACCCACCCATCACGCACACAGGCAGCACGACTCGCCATACATACATGCACGTACATTTTCATCGCCATTGATTGATCGGTCGGTGCAGCGACGACCGGGGATTGACGGCGCGGCGGGGCCGGAGCTGTGTCCGGTTACTGTTTGAGCAACAGGGGAAACGTGTTCCCGCGCGAGAGATCGATCAACGTGGGCGCGCGGGGTTCCGGCCGGGCAGGGGAGAGAATGGCACCCTATACGTATGCGCACGCCGAAGATGACGCGCACATTTCACTCTTTGCGGGCACGTCGCGACGGCGCCAACGCACGCCGGCTCGCTAGCTCCAGCAGGCGACTGGCGTACACTGCAGCTGGGTAGAGCTGTACACACTGGCATGGCATGACGGCATCCGTTGACACGGCGACGATCTCATCCGATTTGATCGACCTTCGACGTCGGTGCAGTGGTTGGTTTTCACTACATGAACGTACGTGACAAATTAGGGTGACAAATTAGGGTGAGACTACAGTTCAGTCGACTGAATATTTCAGTTTGCGTCAGTTGATTCCTGAACCGTTTGATGAAAATCGTGTGGCAGCAAGATCTTTTTCTTCCCCAGCTCCCCAACCGCCAAATGTGATGCCGGCTGAACCGCCGGCAACCGCGACCCGTGGTCGGCGGCGCTTCCGCGACCGCCTCGCCGCCCCGCCATCCCCAGAACCGCCACCCACCCCCGGTCTAGCTGCCGCCCCGGCCATCCCTCTAGCCCCGCCCGCGACTGGATTTTTCTCTCCGGCGAAGTGCGCCCCCGCCCCACCACCGCCCCCCGCCCCAGCCGTTCACAACCAACCCCATCCTGAACCCTTAGATAGATACTGGGGTGATGACGACGAGTCCCTTCCCTATCTCCGGCGAGGTCTTTTCTTATCTCTGGCGAGGTCTTTCATTCGTTCAAAAATCGACTGACCACAAACTGAAAAATCGGTCGACTGATAAGTAGCTAATTCGGACAAATTAACCTTGTGAATCCTCGATCAACCGAGCATCAGAGCATGCATGCATGCACGTTCACGGTACGCCCATTTACGCATGGGGTCTAACAAGCTGCATGGTTACACTTACACGGACCATGGTAACGGGTAACCGTGTGAAAATACTCCATTGTTTCCATGGATGAAGATGATGCGTGCCCACTGGATCGATCGATCTACCTAGCATCATTAGCTTGCACCGGTACGTACGTTCGTGTCCCACCTAATTAATGCGACATAGTACGTACGTACGCACACACGCCCTTGGGACCGATCGCAAGTTAAATTTGACTCGATCGGTTGATAGCGACGTGCATTTGCTCGTCCGTCTCTTGCGCCGTCGTACGTGCTTGTCGCGTCGCGTTATGAGGGATCCGTTGCTACGTACGGGCCTCCGAAATCTCAGATGCAAAATGGCCGGCGTGTGTACGACTGAAAAGTGTAGGGATCAGAAAATTAATGCCTTGTTTCTCGCGCGTACGTACTCGATCATAAATTATAGACACATAGTCGTGTGTCTTGATCAAGTGACTTAATGTTAAAACTTGTTACTGGCTAGTAATATAGATCATTTTCCCCAAGTCTGGAGCGGTTAAAAATTGTGGCCTGTAGTGGAGAGCATCACAGCTGCGATGGCAAATTCGGGCCCTGAAACGCCCGTGGACGCGTCCAGTATCGTTTGCGGACACTGACCGGGCACTTCTCAAATCATGTCGTCTACATCCGTGTATCTCATATCCGGTACCCCATATTCATACTAAGAATGCAACATGGAACTAAACAACGTAGATCATCGAACATATATAGAATCGGACATAGAAATGCACATTCCGATCACCAAAGGATCTTCAGAAGATCGCCAAAGTCCACATATAGTTCACATAAACTATGGACAAGTTTAAACTAGATTGCTAAAAACTTGAAATTCAAGACGGAGACGGCGGAGCTTCACCACTTCCTCGGCGGGCCTTTGCCCTTCTGGGTGCCGGCGCAGTTGTAGTCCTCCGCAGCTGGTGGAGGGTCTTGGTCGTCCGAGGAGGAGGTGCATCTGTCGCGGTCGCAGTCGCGGTAGCCGTCGTTGGAGTCTGAGTCGGAGAGGATGACGAGCCCCTTCATCCGACGAACCGTCCTGTCATGCTTTCGCTTCAACTTGGTGACCAGGGCCTTCTCCGCCGCTGCCTCTTTCGCCTCACGCTCTGCCTGCTCAATAGCAAGCCACGACAGCGCCCGTCGGGGTGCACCTGCATCCGGCGGTGGCAGCGTGTGGATTGCGCCGCCACGTCCCTCTCCCATGCACCCTGCCTCTCGCGGTGCGCGGCGCGCTCCTCTGATTCCGAAGTGCGCGTGCGGGCTGACGGCGTGAGCGCTAGCACCCACCGCTGCCCGCTTGGAGGAGCGGCAGGCGGGGGAAGGAGATGGCGTGGGGGCGGTGCGGACTGCGCTGTCCTGGCATCGCTGCGTGCAGGCCGGGAGGTCTAGCTGATCTCCTCCTCGTAGTAGAACTCGGAGCCGGAGTCGCTGCCGGAGCTGGACATCAGAGTGGATGGGATCGGAATCAGAAAGGGGGAGGAGATGACGGAGCAAGAGCGAGTGGTTAGGGTTGGGAGCGAGGCCCCCGGATTGCGGTTTTTGTGGGACAACTGTGGGGTTGGTGGTGGGCTTGGCCTGTCAGGCGGACGCGCCGGGCGTACCCGGGCCGCCCCATATCCGTCATATATTATGTGCTGGATATGAGGGGCGCCGGTCAGTCCGGACGTTTGTCCGCAGTTTAAGAGGTCTGGTTGGGTCGTTTTCTCTTTTGAACGGTCAGTGACCGGGCGCTCTGCCCTGACATTTGAGACGGATATTATACGTCCGGCTGTAGATGCTCTAAGATAATTTTTCTCCCAGTATAGACCGGTTAAATTAAGTTATTTCCCCTTCTAGCTATGATGGTGTACCGTAGCAGTTCATGTACAGTAGTGAAATTAAGGGAACGACTTGGAGTACGATTACTCGTACAGGTTACTTACCCCACAAAGAGCAGTGCTATACAGACGACAAAACACGGACGATTCATACACGACAGTGAAATTCAGCCGTGCATGCATGTGTATAGTGGAGCAACACATTGCGTCTCGTCCACTGCTAATGGATCCATGTGGCACATGCGAACATGACACGTCGTAGTACGTACTCTCGCAAGCCGCAAAATAAAACAGAATCAAAGAGCGTATATGCATGCGCCATATGATTCATGAGGTCATTCTAATTACTTGTAATAATCAATTCCTCCGTCGATCTCTTCGGCCGCTATTTTCATCGGTCTCCAAGTCATCGTATTTGGCCTCTCTTGTCTTTTGGAGATTAAATATTGTATCTTGGGCGGATATACTCCCTCCATTCCATAATGTAATGCCTATATATTTTTGTAAAAGTCAAACATTACAAGCTTTGATCATATTTATAGAGAAAATAGATACATCTAGAATACCAAATGCACATCATTGAATACATCATGAGTTATATTTTCAGAATGTAAATGTTTGATATTGTAGATGTAAACTGTTTTTCTATACACTTGATTAAAGTTGACAAAGTTTAATTTCCACATAAATTTATAGGCACTACATTGTGGAATGGAGGGAGTAGTACGCAGGAGCACGCTGCTTCCACGAGACTGCCGGAACAATTAGCAATATTGTATTGTGATGCAGATTATTTAATGAGTGTTTGCTTAATCAATTTTACTTGAGTGCACTGCTAAATGCATGGCCCCGGCAGCGGCAGGTTAGGGTATCGGTACGTGTATGTATATAATATACGTACGTATGAGAGGCCGAAAGTACGTACGTAGATACTGTGCTGGTTCTCATGCATGTGCGTAAGCATAACTGCATGCACAAGTCACTGATGACCAAGCATCGCGTCATACCCACTGCTCATGCATCCATGCTTGGAGCACGTAGAAAGTGAAAAATTGAGAAGAGAATATTATCTATGGCAACTTGTTATATTCAAAGTAGCTAGGTTGCTTGCTTCCGCGAGACTCCAGGAACAAACCGAACAACTAAAGCTAATATATTTCGTCGCGCTGCCGATTGACTAAACTCCAGGGCTCATGAGCGCACTTTTGCTCGGGTGAGTACGGGATCGCGAAACGCATGGCCATGGTAGGGCCGGCATACTTGTATCGTCGTACGTATATACATATGCGAGGCCGAAAGCATATACCGTATGCTTGCGCACACGGCCTCTCTCTCTATGGATTAACTGGCCTGCTGGTAAGTTTAACGAGAAAGATAATGCAACCGCGTGTATATACTTGATACAACCGCGTGTATATACTTGATTCAACCGCACCATGTCCATATAATGGGCATGCGCCTCGCCGATTGTTAGGGTGCAATGCACCGGCGAGGGCGGAGCGGAGGAGGAGGGTGGCACTGGCTCGTCGGAGGAGGCGTCCTTCATTTGCACGTCCTGTGGCTGTCTGCCGGCCTGCCAGTCGGCAGCTATGGCGGCCATGGCCTTCTTCTGCTTAGACGTAAGCCCATCCCAAAGAGCTTTGGCAGCGGAGGGATCCATGGCGGGGAGTGGTGTGGAGAGGGATGACTATGGCTATGGCCGGGGCACCGGTTTATATGGCACCGATGGGCGGCAGACGGACGTACAGGTGGCCCTAGTGGAGACGCTATAGTAACTGCATGCCAACAATGCGGCCGACAGACGGACGGACGGGCCGTTCTGTCGTTTGAACGCGCGATAGTCGCCTGCACCAGAAAGCAGCGCAGGCGGCGCTCTCTCGGCTGGCGCGCCGCTTCAATGCTGGCACCAGTGAGCCGCCGCGTTTGCTCTGGGGGGCATGAATACGGGCGCTGACGCTCTGGAGCGGGGCTGGCCGAAAGAGCGCGGGGAAGGGCGAGGGTTTTTTGTGGGCTAGGCGGTCAGAAACCTGGCTTAGGATCGGTCCGGACTCCTGCAAACCACCTCCACTATTGTCTCCGGTTTGCAAGAGAAATTGCTTTTGGTCCGTCCCGCGGACCGATACAGACTCGCGTTGGATGGCTTCCGCGGTCTGGACCATTGCGGAAAGTTTACGGGTCGGCGTTGGAAATGCCCTCAGTGGCTAGTGTACTATACAGCACATCATTTTCCCCAAGTCTGGAATGGTAGAAAATTGTGGCTTGTAGTAAGATCATTTTTCTCCCGGTATAGACCGGTTAAATTAAGTTATTTACCCTTCCAGCTGTTATGGTGTACCGTAGCTATTAGAGTACGATTACTCGTACAGGCTACTTACCCTACAAATAATTAAATGGTTAAGTACAGCAACACATCATTTTCATCAGCTCCCATGTTCGTATACTTTTTCGAACACGCGTACTACTAAAGTAGTGTTTGAATAAGTACTTTTGTCACACTTACTTTTGCTATAGTTAATTGCATGCGTAGGTCACTGCCGAGCAAATATTGCGTCTCGTCCACTGCTCATGGATCCATGGAGCACATGGCAACATGACACATCGTACCCTTACGTACTCTCGCAAGCAGCAAAATAAAACAGAAACAAAGAGCATATATGAGCGAAAGTACCTCTCTACTCACGAGCTCGGTGAACAGTAAGATAAAAAAAAAGAAACAACTGAAAAAAAATCTTTTCTTTAAGAAACATTGACAAAAGTTCTAAATGTTTGCAAAAATTCGTTATGGAATCACATTCTTATAAGGCATGGAAAAAAAATCCAGTGCTCCAAAATACTTTTGAAAGTAGCATTTTCATAGTACCTTTTTTTTGCCATGCCTTCTAAGAATCTGATGTCAAGACGAATTTTAGCATGCACTTAAAACTTTTGTCAGCGTTTTCCTATTTTCTTTTAAAATTTTGTTTCGATTTTACTGTTCACCCAAGCTTATTTGAGCTCGGGTGCAGAAACTCTGCATCCCGTATATGCGCCATATGCTTCATGTGGACACGCACGCATGCATGCCGAGACCAGGCGCGGCCCTGCATGCATGCTCTGCTCGATTACGTGACTCACTGAAATAAGCTGCTGATTTTGATCGATACAACCGCGCGTGATCCCATATATAATGCAAGTGCAACACAGCCTAGGCCGATCTTACACGCATGGTCAAATCCGGCAGATTTACCGCTTTTCTGTACGGGCGTGGATCTTGTCCCTTAGATTTGCCACTGGCCTGTACGAGAAGATCGGCCATGCGTGTCCTTGAAACTACTCCCTCCGTCTCATAACATAAGAACGTTTTTAACATTAGTGTCAGAAATATTTTTATATTATGAGACGGAGAGAGTAGTATCATAAAAAGTGTGTAGAGGCCGTAAGCATCAGCACGTACAGCGCAGACCAGCCGGTAGCGTCTCCTCTCCTCGCCGGCCCCGCCAGCTTTACATTGACAGGGACGGAAATCCTGCGAGCTGCATGCGCGGGAATGTATCTGGTGCACCAACGTAATTGGTGCTACCGGTGCACCGGACCCCGTTGCACATTATTGTAAAATGTTTTAAAAAATTCAAAGAAAAATTAATGCATCGACACGATATTAATATAAGTTGTCACAAAAATTCAAATCAAAATTCACAACAATGCTAAAGATACAAAAATGATAAATTTGGCGTCAATATGCTAATGGGCCAAAACTGAAACCCAACTTGTGTTATGCACTATTCAATGTTAAATTTGTTTACTTATATCTCAAGCAATATTTCGAATATTGATTTAAATTTTTGTGACAACTTACATTAATATTGTGTAAATGCACTAATTGTTTCTGTTTTTTTCGAATATTTTTGAATGTGCAACGGGCGACCGGTACACCGGTAGCACAAATTGCACCGGTGCACCAGATACATCCCCCTGCATGCGCAGTTCTGATCAAGGATCCGAAGGCCTTAATGCCCGCCAGAGCTAGTGATTCCGATCATAACTCATCGCTCGTTGTTGACCGCGACCGGAGCTGCGTCGGTCTTGTGGGGCATTGGTTAGTGGGTGCAGTCTCTCTGGCCGGAGCTGCGTGCAGCGCAGCGCAGAGGAGGCATATCCACTGCCAATGCAAACGGCGCAATCGAAGAAGAAGAAGAATAAGATCTCATTTTGTCTCTCCAGAATTCAAGCCCTCTTCTCTGCATGCATTTCGAAGGGAAACGATTAGTACCGGAAGCTAGTACTCCCTACCCTACGTTCCTAAATATTTGCCTTTCTAAATATTTCAAATGGACTACTACGTACGAATGTACTCCCTCCGTTCTTAAATGTAAGTCTTTGTAAAGATTTCACTATGAACCACATACGGATGTATATAGATGCATTTTAAGTTTAGATTCATTCATTTTGCTCTGTATGTAGTCCATCTAGTGAAATCTCTACAAAGACTTACATGTAGGAACGGAGGGAGTATATAGACAAATTTTAGAGCGTTGGTGCACTCATTTAGCTTCGTATGTAGTCATTTGTTGAAATATTTAGGAAGACAAATATTTAAAAACGGAGGAAGTAGTTATTACTGGTAAGCAGACGCTCCCGGTCATCATCGATTGGCGTACGTGGATGGCGATGGAGGCAGCTTCGCCAAATGGCCCATGATCGAAGTGTGTCTCGATGGTTAATTACCGGAACAATATAAAATTAACAGTGCATCGAGCATTAAAGTGCCGTACGTGCCTAAAGATCACTCTGCTGGACAAAAGCGTGCGTGTGTGTGTCTGTGCATCCTCGGTGAACCACGGCTGCCCACATCTTCAAGTAAACTACACTTACGGTCCTCGTATTAGTTGGCGCCTAACATGATGGTCATGAAAATTGTGAAATGCTCCAATACAGTCATGAAAGATGGGAATATGTAACCTGTACGGGCCTGGCCACGTCTCCTAATACTTGCAGTGATCAGACAATGCCACGTCAGCATGCAGTAGATATGTGTGCGAGTGAGAAAGAATAACAAAATAAATTACAGCACGAAAGGTTCTAACCTGAGACCACCGGTGGCTAGCAAGCCCAAGCAAACCAGATGACCCAACTCTAAGAGCAAGTACAATAAAGTTGAGTCAGCGGGCTATAAGAAATAAAGTAGTATATTTCTGCTTAGTTGTAGGAAAGAGAAGTGAAGAGAGAAGGTAAGCGGGCTCTTCGTGAAGAGCCAGCTCTAGCACGTGCTCCTATGCACTTTGTGAGAATGAAAGGTGGGCCACATAATAAAAAAGTAGTACGCTCTTTTTATCTACTATTGTACATGTTGACTATAAGATAAGCTATAGATAACATGGCACTAACTTATAGCCAGCAGCTGGCTATACTATTAACCATGCTCTAATTCGTTAAGATTAAGAGCAACTCCAAGGGGCGACTATTTGTCGCGTAACGCGAGCCATGACCATTCCCTCGTTGAAGGAATCGCCCGACTAGGCTTGTCGCATTACGCGAGCCATGACCATTCCCTCGCTGAAGGCCGCGGGAGTTACAACCTGTTTTTCCTTTTCTATTTTATGTTCTCATTTCTTGTTATTTTTGTATTTTCTTTATACTTTAATATATATAACAAAAAAAACTCTTCAAAAACTTATTAGATAATATGTTGAATAAGTATTAAAAATGATGAACAAGAATTCAAAAAAGGTTGAATAAGTATTAGAAAACTGTTGAATAAATATTTAAAATGTTGAACAATATTTGAAAAACATTGAATAGGTACTAAGAAATGTTGAACAAGTATATGAAAATTATTGAATAAGAATTTGAAAAATATTCAACAACTATTTGAAAATTTTGAATAAATATTAAAAATATTGAACAATTATTTGGAAAATGATGAATAGATAGTAAAAAATGTCAAACAAGTATTAAAAAAATGTTGAGTAAGTATTAAAAATGTTGAACAAGTATTTAAAAAATGTTAAATGCCTATTAAAATGTTGAACAAGTATTAGAAAGATGTTGAAAAAGCGTTCGGACAATGTTGAACGTGTATACACAAAATGTTGATCGCTTGTTATGAAAACAAAATTCAAGATGTAGGAAAATGTAGAGTGAAAACAAAAACAAACATAAGAAAACAAACAAGAAACATAAAAAGTGAAGAAGAAATAAAAAAACCAAACAAAAAATAGAGAAAAAGGAAGCAAAAAAGAATAAAACAAATTTGATCTGAGAAGAAAGAAGAAAGAATGCAAAAAATGGGGAAGAAAAAACAAATGAAACAAAAGAAGAAGAAAAAATAAATGAAACAAAAGAAAAATAAAATATAAAAAATAATGGAGAATACCGTCTTAGCCGCTTCTAGTAGAACTAGATCCTAATACTCGCCAGTAACGTGAAGTATGCGGAGTGGTGAGCTGCGTGGCCGAGAAGCCCGAAGACCCGGGTTTGATCCCAGCAGGTGGCTCTTTTTTTTTCCCGACTTCTTCGAATATGCGCGCGCTACATGGGCCCGGCCCGACACTGTTTACATCGACGCGACGAATCCATGTGAAATTGTTTAAGGCGAAAAATAGTCCCCATGAACTCCGGGGCCGACCCAAACTGTCCATGCGTGCAACGGATCCCTGTGGAATTGCTTAATACGAAAAATAGTCCCCACGAACTCCAAGGGCCGACCCAACCTGTCCACGCGTGTCCGTTTAAATCGAAATGAACACAATAGGCGGCTCAATGCGCGAATGCAAACGCACTTTTGTCCGCGCGCGACCCAGCATGGTTAATAGTATTTCCTACATGGGCCCGGCCCGACACTGTTTACATCGACGCGACGAATCCATGTGGAATTGTTTAAGGCAACCCAAACTGTCCACGCGTGCAACGGATCCCTGTGGAATTGCTTAATACGAAAAATAGTCCCCACGAACTCCGGGGCCGACCCAAACTGTCCACGCGTGCAACGGATCCCTGTGGAATTGCTTAATACGAAAAATAGTCCCCACGAACTCCAAGGGCCGACCCAACCTGTCCACGCGTGTCCGTTTAAATCGAAATGAACACAATAGGCGGCTCAATGCGCGAATGCAAACGCACTTTTGTCCGCGCGCGACCCATTTCGGAACCAAATTTGGGCAGTGTTTGCATCGACGCGGACATGCAGCGGACGCGCGTGACTCCCGCCCGTGTCCTCATCCTGGCCCGTTAGTCGATGGCACATTGGCCATTTCCCCATTCCTCCCATCAACTGCCACAGACCCGGCCGCTCCCCCCTTGCCGTCGCCTAGTGCCGGTGCCTATGCCGGTCATCCAGATACCTTCCCCAGCAGCACGCCACCCCTCGACGGCCCCATACTCCAGTGTTTGGTGAATTGTTTCCGCCGCCGTCGCAACACTTCAATGTTGACGACACCCCCTCGCCTCTGTCGCCAGGAACACTTCCTTGCGTTTCTACCTCGCTCGTTGGACGCCACCACGTTTGCCTCCACGCTGACATGCCTGCTGCCTGGTCTGGGAGAGGCGTGTGGCTTTTCACCGGCCGACTTCTTCCACCACGCCCGCAAGGTGTTCGACGGTCCACCCGCAAGGTACAAATGGACACCAACGACGAGTACTTTTTCAACAATTTTATTTGCGATTCGGATGATTGATTGTCCGACAATGAGGAGATTGTGGTTGCTGCTTTGGTCGTCCATGACCACATTAGTAGGCAGCGACCAATGTTTAGGGGCTCGGTCCCGGGGCATACTCTGGCGTAGAATCGCAACAGAGAGAGCGGCCATTGCCTACTCTGACAAGACTATTTCGAGTCCCCTAACCCAGTCTTCAAACACAACCTATTCTCGCGCCGCTTCCGGATCTCTCTCTCTCTCTCTCTCTCTCTCTCTCTCTCTCTCTCTCTCTCTCTCTCTCTATGACATGCACTTTATTTGATCCCCTGCATGCACTTTATTTTTTCATCTTATTTCTCGCTCGTATGCTGACATGTGGGTCCTGCACATCTATTGTACATCAACGTGGTGCCATGCGTACCAGAAGATATAGTGAGGACCGTACATGTAACATATTCTTGAGTTTTAGGACCGTATTAGAGCATTCCGCGAGTTTGGGGACCATTGTGTTACGTGCCAACTAGTACAAAAACCATAGATGAATTTACCACAAATCGTCCATGTATGTGCTTACAATAGCCAAACCCTATTTAACGCTTTAAGCGTCGTTTATAGGCATTTGGGCAAGCTGGCACACAACCCCCTTCTCTCCCTTCACCTTGGGCTCGGCCGATTTAACACTTTTTTTTCTGGTTCAAAACATATGTCGTGCATGCCAGGTTCCTGTATGACTGGTCCACATAGTTTTTTCTCTCACCAGTTTTAGGGACCTTCTAGAAGGTTCCAGCGGTTTTTCTAAGTGGTTTGCCCCTGGTTTTTCCCAAGACGAGTTTTGTACGGTTTTTCTTTTTTCGTTCTTCATTATTTTTGGTTTCCTTTCTCATTTTCTTTTTGGGTCCTTTTCAAAATTCGTGAACTTTTTTAAAAAATTGTCAACTTTTCTCAAATTTCTGATTTTTATTTCCGTATTCATAAACATTATTTTGAACTTCTCCAAATTCATTAATGTTTTTGTAAATCAACGAATAATTTTCAAATTCATGATTTTTTTTGATTCCGTGAAATCCATGAACTTTTTTCTTATGAACTTTTTTCAATATTCGTGAACCTTTTAATTTTTTATTTTTTTCCAAGTTCAGACCTTTTTTTACTTTTTGTAGATTTTCAAATTTTAATTTTTAATAAATTCAGAACTTTTTAATAAATTCGTGAACCTTTTCATTTTGATGAACTTATTTAAAATTTATGAACCTCTTCAATTTCATGAAATTGTTTAAACGCATGAACATTAAATAAGTACATGATCTTCTTTTTATGTTATGAACATACTCAAAATGGCAAAAGGGTGTCTATTTTTTCCCTGAAGCAGCAGCACAACGTAGTCGAACAAAAAAAAAAAGCCAGTGAGCAGGCTGAGTTGAGCGAGCGACGAAGCGAAGCTTAATTGGCCGTTGCCCGCTCTTGTTCCGTGAGCACATTTCTCATTCCGAGATATTATAGGCGCTGGTGACGAGGCTTCTTACGGGAAAACCCTATTTGCCGCTCCCTACCGCAAACAGTCGGGTTCCGCACAGGGGATATCGGGCGAGCTACGCGCGTGGGGCTGGCCTGTTAGGCGTTCCAAGTACAGCGGTTTTGAGAACCTTCTATGACTCTTCCTAGCCGGGTTTTTTTTTCCGGTTTAGGGAACCTTCTAGAAGGTTCCTGAACCGATTTTTTCTTTTTATATTTAATTTGGTTTTTATTTTTCTTTCCTTTTTCATTTTTCTCTTTCTTTTTTTTCTTTCTTCTTGCTCTTTTCCTTTTCCTTTTTTTTCTTTTTCAACGAATGTTTTCAGGATTTTTTCTAAAAAGTGAATTTTTCAGATTTTGTTCCTTTTTTCAGAAAAGTTTCCTGTTTTCAAAATTTTGTTCAAAAATTTCATAAAATATTAAAAAATTCCAACTTTGTTCGCTTATTTTTAAAGAAAATGTCCGTCTCTTTAAATTCTGTTCACAAACTAGAAAATCTTCGGTTTAAGAAATATGTTCCTGCTTTCAGAATTTGTTCAAAAATTCTAAACATATTCATATTTCAAAATTTGCTTGGAAATTCAAAAAGTGTCAGTGTATTTAAATTTTGTTCACAAATTAGAAATTGCTCAGGAATTTTAAAAAATGTTCCCATTTTTGAAAATTGTTCTGAAAAATTCAGAAAAATGTGCATGTTCTCATTTTTTCGTTTTGAAATTGTTCAGTTTCAAATTTTTGTTCACAAATTTCAAAAGATGTTTGTGCGGTTCAAAACATGTTACCGTTTTCAAAAGTTGTTCGCAATTTTCAGAAATGTGCACGTTTTCATTTTTTCAGGAGTTTCAAAATTGTTCAGTTTCAAATTTTTGTTCAGAAATTTCTACAAATGTTCGGGCAGTACAAAACATGTTCCCGTTTTCAAAAATCATTCACAAATTTCAAAAATGTTCATATTTTCATTTTTTTCAGGAGTTTTGAAACTGTTCAGTTTCAAAAAAAATTTCACAAATTTCAATTTTTTTTGGCTAGTTCAAAACATGTTTCTATTTCTAAAAATTGTTTGCAATTTTAAAATATGTGCATGTTTTCATTTTTTCAGGAGTTTCGAAATTATTCAGTTTCAAATTTTCAAAAAATGCTCTTGTTTTCACACTTTTCAAAACATGTTCAGGTTTTCAAATTCTATCTTGGAATTTCAAAAAATGTTCCCGTTTCAAATAAATGTTCCTGATTTTTGCAAATATTTTAGTTTTTTTGGAAATCGGCAATTTGTTTGTGTTTTACAGATCCCTTCATTTTATCAATAAAAAATGCTTTTGAAATTCAAGATATAATTTGGGTCTGCGCTGCGGGTTTGGTTCTTTAAGCTTGGCGTTGCTGTAGAATCAGTAAGGACGGCTAGCTCAACTGGTAGTATCATGTTAGGTAGTGTCAGGTCCTTGGTTCGAATTCTTGCGACCGTGGTATTTCTTTTTTAGCTACAGCGCACATTCGTTCGCTATATTCATGGGCCGGCCCAGTTGGACACCCACCTGTGCGAAACCGCGCCTCTTTGCCGCAGCAAGCGGGGAGTAGGATCTCCCTTCCTTACGGTCATTTTCTTTTAAAAAGGCGAAGCTTAATGGGCCGTGGGCCGCTCCCGTTCTGTGGGCTGAGATCGCGCCGGGAAGGAACACGGTCGCAGCCCCACTGCACGCGCAAACAAGGCCTGGAATGGACGCGCGGGAACACATCTAGTGCAACTGCCCTTGTCATGCTTGGTGCACCGGCTGCTTAAAAGTCACTGTACAAGCACTCAAAATTTTTAAAAATAAGTTAGCATGTACACATAACATATTACACCTCCTCCCCTCCCAGAATTACTTGTCAGGATATATCTAGACGTATTTTAGTTTTACATACATCTATTTTTATCCATTTCTACGGCAAGTAATTCCGGACGGAGGGAGTATCTAACATGACACCAAAAATCAGAAGTGAATTTGAATCACAATTGGAGATAAGTAACAAATTTAGCACGGGTTGTGTTAATAGGCCCAATCGAAAAAGAGTACCATTCATAATAATATTTGCCATTTTTGTTTCCAGTGTTGTAGGTCTAATTTGAATTTGAACTTTTGTGTTACGCTGGTCGTATGTTTTGTGGGCATGCTATTCTTTTTTAGATTTTTGAAATGTTTGTATAGTGTATTTTGTGCGATCAGTGCACCGGTAGCATCAGAAAGACGGGTGCACCGGATATACTCATGCGCCTACACACCAGTGCGATAACGCACTCCTTAAAATATATGTCTCCCTTATTGCGAGACAAAAGAAGTGCATAATAGCATTCGCCAACAGTTTTCAAAAACTTCTATGGGTCGGTTTTGAAGCAAAGGGACCGGGTTTGAAGTGGTTTGAGGAACCTTTTAGAAGGTCTCGTCTGGTTTTTCTATTTCTATCAGTTTTATTATTTCTTCTTCTTTCTAATTTTTTTTCTTCTTTCATGATTTTTTTGGATAAAACATGAGTGGACTTTTTTTATACTCATGAACCTTTATGAAAATGACACTTTTTTCCTTTTCCTGAACATTTTGGTAAATGCTTTAAACATTTTCTTTTGAATGGTCCCATGCATATATGTCATGAACACTTTTTCAGAACTATGCAAAAGAATATTTACAATTTCATGAACATTATTTTATATTTGTGCGGCCTTTTTTGTTTTTTGCAAATTTTGTGAATTTTGTTTGACAGTACAAACATTTTTTAGGTAATGAGCATTTTCTGAAAATTGTGCGAAAAGTTTTGTAAATTTCCTGAGTATTTTCTTAAAAATGGTCATGAATTAGTATTTAAGCGTGTGAACATTTTTATTGAATCGTACCAAGTTCTTTTTAAATGTAATGAACATTTATTATAAGCATGTTAACATATTTTTAAATGACATGAAAATTCACAAAATGTCCCGCCATTTGTTTAAGATGTATGAACATTTTTTAATACTCGAAGGATACATGTTAGAACATTAATAAAACAAAAATAAGTTCACAACATATATTTTTAAGAGGATGTTCAATATATAGATAAATTTAAAGAAACTACTACCCTACGGAAACACGGAGCGCGAAGATCCAAATCCATCATGTCCGTCCATCACAGTTTGTTGGACGAGGAGGAAGTTATCGTGGATGCTCCTATTCGAGATGAAAGCACTCTGGTTTGAGGAGATGATCGTACCAAGCAGCGGTGCCAACCGAAGCGAGAGAACCTTGGCGAAGAGCTTGATGATGAGGTTGATTAAATAATAGAAACAAACTACAGGCCATTCTTATCTTTTCGGTTAACATATAAGAACAGGGACAGCTAACTGAACCATCTTGACACGTTAATCTGGGGCATCTTTATTTCTTAACTGGATGATTTCCTGTGTGTTGCACGAAAGGACCGTCATGCATTGATGAACAGTTCAAGACATATCTACAGCAAATGAAGCATATTCCGAACTCCAGTCAAAATTGCTTGCAAGCATTATGCCTCAAGTACCCATAGATTCCGAAAATTCTATTTAATAGGTAGATACCGGTGAAATGGCATATACAAGACGAACTGTGAATACACAAAAGATAAAAAAGTCACATAACTTTTGGTAGAACATAACGGATGAATCAACTACTTAAAAGAAAAAGAGGTATCTAGGTTCCACCCATGGTAAAGACGAGGACTCCGACTAGGGTGCGGCCGGGCGCCCGAGCCGGAGACTTGGGAGTGGTCACGCCCGCCTGAAGCTTCCTCTTATTTTCTTCTTTTTACCTGCACTTGATCGATGTAGGCTCTGTGGGGGTATGTAAGAAACAATGGCCTCCGCGTTTTAATTTAATGCTTTCTCGATTCGAATCATATGCTCCCTCCTAAAATCTCCTCACGAGGCTTGCCCCTCCTTTTCTTGCTTGCCTAGGTGCCCTACGTCGTCAGGACCCAGCCCCCGAGCGAGCCTCAGCCTTCCCTGGTATGTCAGGTTGCGATGTCCGGACAAGGCCAGGAGGTGAGGAGCACCAGAAGATAGTGAGGGCTCCTGAGGCACGATGCTCAGGGAGCCCCCCTTTGACGTGCAAGCGACTCACGCGAAAAAGAGGCGACTACCTTCACCAAGGTCGTGAGAGGAGGAAATTCTAGTGACGATAGCTGCGCCTCATGAGGCGACTAGACTTAACTTTTGCAGGGGGCGGCGTCGGGCGAGCCATGGCTCGCGAGAAGCCCACGCCACTCTTGAGGCGTGATTGTCGGGGCTCGGTCCTCGAAATCTTTTGGCACGGCCTGCCGGGTTCCCGAGAGCCTGGTTCCTGGGGTAACTGCATGTTGACAGGTTTTGGGATACGGGGAGCGACACACACTCGCCAATGTGCTCATGGCTGTTCCATGAGGAGATAAGGCACCAAAGATCTTAGTGAGGTGATGTGCATGGGGGCAGGCCCGCGAGCCAGAGCTCGATCACTTAGATTTATCAGCGCTGTAGGGACGGACCCGAGCACAGACGCCGTGCCCAGCCCCCGCTCATGGGACGGTCACGAGAGGTATCATGAGCGCGCGACACTCTCAAGGTGACATAGCACCGGACACACAATTATGCAAATAATATAAATTCATTAGGGCATAACCAAGATTCGTTGCACAACCAAAAAGCAGCGCAGTTGCCGCATCTGGCACGGGTCAGCTCGAGGTTGCTGCAGCCCGTGGGGCGCCCTTAGTTTGAACAACAAAAAGTCACCTAGCAAAACAACGATGTCGACCCGCTTGATGAGGTGCGCCGCAGAAGCTCGTCGCTCAGGGGCCGAGAGGCTCCTGACGCAAGGGGGCTTGCGCGGTTCCATAGTGAGCTGGGACATCCTTTGGAAGGTGGCGTCGGCGTTCATCAGGCCGAAGGGCATGCGAGTGTAGTTGGTGGAGAGGCCCGCGCTCCGGTCGAGGCGTGATGGACAAAAGAGGTCTTGAGAGTAGGCCCTGTTGAGGCTCGCGAGGTCGACGCACACGCGCACCTTGCTGCCCCTCTTGGGGATGACGATCGGGTTGGCGGGCTGCGCGGGGCGGCTCTCCCCACAGATGACTCGAGCTTCTTGCAGCTTGGAAATTTCCTGGACGATGAACTCTTGCTTCACTGGCGCTTGGCGTCGCGATCCTTGCTTGGTGGGGTGTGCGCTGGGGCACACTGCTAGGTGGTGCTCGATCACCTTCCTCGGCATGCCGGGCAAGTCAGATGCCTTCCCAGAGGTAACATCCAAGCTCGCCCGAAGGAAGGCGACGAGCACACCTTCCTATGCAGAAGGAGGGTAGGCACCGACAGCGAGGGCATGGCCTGGGCCGCTGTCATCAGCCGATGCCTTCTTTGCCTCGGGCGGTCTTGGGAGAATAACTTCTTCTTCATGGGAGCGGCCTCACGTGGCTTGATGGTGTCCTCGCCATCCGAATGCGTGGCTACGGCGGCCCTATAGTCGTGCTGGAGGGAGCAGACCGCATCCTTCTCGTCTTAGGAGGTGGTGATGACGCCACTGCAGCCCGACATATTGAGGACGTTGTAGCCGTGGTGGGTCGCCGCCATGAACTTGGCGGGTGCCGGGTACCCCAGGATGGTGTTGTACGACAGACCGGTGTGCGCCATGTCAAAGTCGATGAGCTTGGTGTGATAGTTGTGGCGGGTGCCAAAGGTGACAGGGAGACACACTTGCCCCAGGGGGATGGTAGATCCATCAATCACCCCGGAGAAGGGCTTGGTTGGCATCAGCTGGTCGAAGGCACTTGGAGCATCTCAGAGGTCTCAATGGGGATCAAGTTGAGGCTGGCGCCCCCGTCGATGAGGGTCTTGGTGACCATGACATTGCTGATGGTGGGGGTGCACATCATGGGAAGCACGCCTGCAACGGCCGTGGACTTGAGGTGGTCCTTGGTGTCGAAGGTGGTGACGTACTGCGACCACTTGAGGGGCCGCGCAGCTTTAGGCCTCGGGAGGGCAGCGTTCACCTCGCGAGAGAACTGCTTGAAGAGGCGATTGGAAACAGGGGTCTGAGCTCCCCAAGGATGCAGGCTATCGCGCGAGGCTCCTGGTAGGCCTCAGCCCCATCGTTAAGCTGGTTGATGTCGTTCCTGCTGGGTGGCGGCGGAAGGGTGGCGTTGGCCGGAGGATGCGCCTCAAGAGGCTAATTGCGCCAGGCGCCCTCACGAGGTAGATTGCGCTAGGCGCCCTCACGAGGCTGGTTGCGCCAGGCCTGGCAGGGGTTGCCGTTGTGACTGTCCCATCAGCCGCTGCCACGGCCTCCTCCGCAACCGGCACCACAGTCATTGTGGTCCCCTCGACGTCCCAAGCGCTCATCACGGAGTGGCTTGAGCTCCTGGTAGTCTTCGGTGTAGTGAGTGCGCATGTTGTGATAGACGCAGAACATGCGGTTGTCCTTCTCGGGCTTGTCGCGGTCGCGGCCACGCTTCTGCTCAAGCTCCGCCACCAGCACTATAGGGCATTTGTGCTTGACGTCCTTGGCCTTGGCCTTGTTGTCTTCAAGCGTAGCGTCAGGGTTGTTGTGGATGAGTAAGCGGCCCTCTTTAGCCTTGGTGCACCTGTCGGCGAGGTCAAACAGCTCCAGCATCGAGTCCAGCTCATCGTTTATGGCGAGCTTCTCGTGCATCCTGACGTCCGTGACACCAGTGGAGAAGGCAGAGATGATGGCCGCATCAGAGGTGAGCGGGATCATGTGGCACACTTGGCTGAAGCGCTGGATGTACTTGCAGAGGGTCTCGCCCGGGCGCTGCGGCACATGTCGCAGGTCGTTGATGGTGAGGGGGCATGCGTGCCCTTGAAGTTAGCAATGAACTGGTCGCATAGCTCACTCCATGAAGAGATCGACTCCTCAGGTGGGTTCATGAGCCAGGAGCGCGCGCCATACTTGAGGGCCATGAGGAACCAGTTCGCCATGACCTTGTCGTCGCCGTTTGCAGCCTCAATGCTCAGCGCATAGAGCTCAAGGAACTCCGTGGGGTTGGGAATGTCATCATAATGTGGGGGCAGCTCCGGCTTGAACTTGGTGGGCCAGACCACACGACGCAGTGATACATGTAAGTGCATCTAGTGCCCCTTAGTGATTTTGGTGTATTGAAGACTTATAGGTTAAGGGACTGATGCGTTTGTGAGTGTACACAGGTCTATAAGTCTATGAGGAGTTTGATATTTACAGAGAAAGTCGACCCCTAAAAATGAAGTTCTTCAACTGAAGACTTTGGATTTCTGAAGACTTTAAAAGCGAAGAAATTGGTGTGACCTGAAGACTTGGCAATCATTCGAGGAACATGAAGCGTGAAGACTTTTGTTTTCGTAGTTTCGTTTTCTCTTTCTTGAGTCATAGGAAACACCGTACTGTTAAACGGGGTCGAGGAAATACTAAGGAAAAATTTCCATGTGATGCTCAACTCGAAATCCTACACCTACCAATCCCTTCGAGTGAAGCCATTGGAAATCTCATACAATTTAGTCATATTCTTCAGTGATAGAGATGAAGTTCTTCTGGTCTCTGAGGAATTTGTTCTGACCGAGGAGTTAGGAATTCGCCAGTGCGGATTGCCTACACAGTGAAGAAAATGATAGCACTGAGGAATTTGAGAGTCAAAATTCCGATCGTTGCTGTGCTATGCGCCAGCCGCCCCAAAATATCTACCCACCTAATGGTCATATCATTGAAGGGCATTTATGTCTTATCATGTCGGGCTGCTCCCTAGGCTATAAATAGCCGCCCCCTACAACCACTAGCTGGTTGGCTGCTCCGAGAGAAACTGACACTTGTCATTTGAGAGCATCCCATCCTCTGAGGACTTTGAGCAAAAATCATCAAGTGAGGAAATCCCAAACCCAACACACCTACAAACCCAAAGTGATTGAGCATCACTGAAGAGATTGATCCCGCGTGGATCTGACGCTTTTTACCTTTGAAGACTGTGCTTCTTCCAGACAGTTAGGCGTCATGGTCTAGAGCATCCAAGAGGAATTGTGGATCGTCGAGTGACCTAGTCTGTGAAGGTTTGGAAGTCACCTGAAGACTTACTACGAGTGATTGGGCGAGGTCTGTGTGACCTTAGCTCAAGGAGAATACGGTGAGGACTGTGTGTCTGGGACCGTGTGTCCTCGAGTTTAAATACTCAGCCGCTCCAATCAGACGTACAACTGAGATAGCAGTTGGAACTGGTCTACCAAATCATTGTCTTCATCGAGCTTACTGGTTCTATTTCCTCAACTCTTTCATTTCCTCATTTCCGTTGTTGTGTTGTTGTTCATATCTGTTTGAAGACTGTGTTTGAAGACTTTCTCAATTTCCTCATTTTAATTTCTTCAGTCTGTCCGTCTTCATCCTGTGTTATCCTGTGCTTACGCTTTCTGTACTCTGTGCTTGTCTTCATTTCGTCATGATGACTATGCTTGTGTTCTGCTATGTTTACTTTTGAGTACTTATTCCTCTGCAAGTAGTTCTTTATTTAGGAATTTCCTCACCAGCAAATTCCTCAGTGAAGAATTCATAAAAATCGCCTATTCACCCCCCCTCTAGTCGATATAACGCACTTTCAATTGGTATCAGAGCAAAGTACTCCCTTGTTCTGTGTGATTTTGGTTTAACCGCTTGGAGTTTTAGTTATGTCAACCGCAGGTATGATCAAGGTCTCTGCTGGGTGTCCTACCTTCGATGGAACGGACTACCCCTACTGGAAGAATAAGATTCGAATGCATCTTGAGGCAATTGATAACGATCTCTGGTATGTTGTGGAAAATGGTGTTCCCTCAGTCACACCCTCCCTAAATGCTATTGATGTGAAGAGATTCAAGCAACTTGACTCACAAGCGAAGAATATCATATGTGGCCATCTGAGCAAAGGCCAATATGGAAGAGTGAGTGCTTTGGAAACTGCTAAGCTTATCTGGGATAGGCTGTCCAAAGTGAATGAAGGAGTCTCAACTCAACGTGACTCTCGTGTTGACGTTCTTCAAAATATCTTCAACCGCTTCAAAAGACTCGACAATGAAAATGTTCAGCAAATCTTCGATCGCCTCACTGACATCTCAAACGAGCTTCAAGCGCTTGGTGCCACTGACATCACCGACCATGAGGTGGTGAAGAAATTGCTGAGATCGCTTGATTGTTCATTTGATACTCTGGCACTGATGATTCAAGAACATGCTGATTACAAGTCACTTGATCCCGCTGATATCCTCGAGAGGCTAAATACTCATGAATTCCAGCTTGCTGAGAAGAGAGATCCCTATGGTTCGAGCTATGGTAGATCACGTGCTCTGAAGGCCAAGGTAGTCTCTGAGTTTGAAGATGAGGACTCTGCTAGCAGCCTTGGTGATCCTGAAGAACTAAGCCAGGAACTAGCACTGCTCGTGAAGAAATTTCAGAAGTTCTTGAGACGTGGTCGCTTTGGAAAATCCTCAAGGAGCAACGATTCCTCATCAAGTGATTACAAGAAGAGGCTATGCCACAAATGCAAGAAACCTGGTCACTACATCCAAGATTGTCCTTAGTGGGATAAGGAATTAAAGAAGAAGAAATACAAGGACTACAGTTCTGATGACGCAAAGAAGAAGAAGAAATCTTCAAAGTCTTCATCATCAAAATCCTCGAAGTCTTCATCTCACAAGAAGAGTAGCTCCAAGAAGGATCGGGCATTCATTGGCAAGGAAATGGACTCTGAGGCTGAATCTGAGGAACATGAGGATGAGGAGGCATCTGAGGAGTCTGAGTCTGGTGTGGCGAGCCTAGCTCTCGCTACTGCATTCGTCAGCAAGTCTATCTTCAACTCTGAAGAAAATGGCATCACCAACAAGGCTGATGAAGACAATGATGACTACGCTCCCACCTATTGCTTCATGGCAAAGGGTGCCAAGGTAACTAAATACGCCTCCCTTGAATCTAGTGAGGATGAATCTGATGAAAACCTCAAGCCCAGCTACTCTAAACTTGCTAAGATTGCTGTGAAACAACAAAAGGCTTTTTAAAAAGGTTCAAAACATGCTAGATAAAAGTGATGATATGTTGGGTGAAGAAATGGATCGCACTAAAACCTTGACTGAGAGTCTTCAGAGACTTCAGTCCAAGTTTGACAACCTTCAAGGTCATCATAACACTCTCTTATCTGATCACGAGAAGCTTTCTTATGAATTTCTTCAAAGAAAGCAAGATCTTGAGAAGCTAAGAGTGGATTATGAAGATCTTCAGAAGGAGCGCGATTCATTACTTGCTCAACAAATCAGTGCTACTCAGGAAGAATTTGTTCCTCCATGTTTGAAGTGCATTGAACGTGAAACTGCTAATTCCTTAACTGAATGTTCAAATACGTCTAATGATACAAATTCTTCATCTGTCTCTGCTATCACTAATTCCTCATCTGAGGACATTGCTAGTATCACTGATGATGCAGGGCTGAAGGAATTGTACATGATAGGCATGTACAAAAGCCTCAAAGGGCATCAAACTCTTTATGATGTGCTTAAAAAGCAGATCCTCAACAGGAACCCTAGGAAAGAGGGTATTGCCTTAGAGAGGAAACTCAATGATGATGGAACATATTGGAAGCCTGAGCAGTACCCCAAAACCTCATGGGTTGCTGCAAAGGGTCCTCCAGTTGATCCATCCAATTTATTTGGCTTTACATGTGAATCTTCTCATTCTTCTGATGAGTCATTTGACTCCAACTATAAACTGTTCAAAAATTAGAATGGTGAATTATTTGCTAGATATGTTGGCACTAACTGCAGGAACGGTTCCCCTATGAAGAAAATCTGGGTTCCCAAAAGTTGCCTTGAAAATATTTAGGTGAATGTCCTCATGACACCACCTGTTAAGAATAGGAACTCTAGATCAAATTATTCATATGGACCAAATTCTTCATATGGATCCAAGTCCACATATGGACTTAATTCCTCACGAGGATCAAATTCCTCAAAAGGATCAAAGTCCTCATATGATCATCATCGTGCTAACCCCTCTGTTTCGCAGGGTAGAGCTAAGGGCTATGAATATGAGCATTATTCTTCTAATCATTATGTTCATAAGTCCTCGAAGAATTTCTCTGCTTATTCATATGCTTATCCTAACCCCTCTTATGTGAAATGAAGTGGACTGGCTTCTATGCCACCTTTCTCATATGGTGCTCGCAGAGTGATGAATTCTTTGCCACCCCTTCAGATGTGGGTGGTGAAGAAAAAGAACTAATCTCTTATGCAGGATCAGGTCTCCAGACATGCTCAAAACGTCTGAAGATTTTGCTGGAGACCTGAAATTGCCTGAAAGGATGCAAGCTAATCATGAAGAAATGAACCTTCATTTCTCACGTCCTCATACTGTTTATCTGTTCTATTGCTTGATGAAATTGACCTGATGATATTGATGTCATATTCTTCACTGATGAAGTATATGAGTTCATAAGTTGCACTAATTCATCTGCAGGATGATCAACCCAAAGCCAATGAGTGGGTACTCGATAGTGGATGTACGAATCACATGACTGGTGACAATAATCTATTGATGGATACTCCTTTATCACCGTCGCATCTGAAGCATATCATCTTTGCTGACAAAGGAAAAAGTCAGGTATTGGGTCTAGGTAAGGTTGCGATCTCAAAGGATCGACACATGGTCAAAGTCATGCTTGTCGAGTCCTTAGGATACAACCTCATGTCTGTCTCAGTGCTTTGTGATCTTGATATGGTTGTTGTCTTTGGCAAATATCGTTGTGTTGTGATCATGGAAGCTGACAATTCCAAAGTCTTTGAAGGCTTTAGGAGAGGAGACTTGTACATTGTTGATTTTTCCACAGGACCACAACCGGCTGTATGCCTACTTGCAAAAGCTTCAGAAGGCTGGCTATGGCATCGACGACTTGGTCATGCTGGCATGAGGAATTTGCACACACTCGCGAAGAAGAAGCATGTCATTGGCATTGAGAATGTCAAATTCCTCAAGGATCACTTATGCGGAGCCTGTGAAGCTGGAAAGATGACAAAGGCCAAGCATCCAACGAAGACTATCATGACTACCACTCGACCATTTGAATTGCTTCACATGGATCTTTTTGGTCCTAATCATTATTTTGCTATTACAAATGATGCATCTCTATATGGCTTTGTTATTGTTGATGATTATTCTCGTTACACATGGGTGCACATTGTCACTTACAAACATGAGGTGCATGAAGTCTTCAAACAATTTTCCTCGAGGGCTTCAACCAAATTTGGTGTGAAGATCAAGCACATCAGAAGTGACAATGGGACTGAGTCAAGAATTCCGGTCTTGATGACTATCTTGATGAGCTTGGTATTACTCATGAGCTATCTACTCCTTATACTTCTCAGCAGAATGGCGTCATGGAGCGCAAGAACGGAACTCTTGTTGAGATGGCTCGCACTATGCTTGATGAATACAAGACGCCTCGTCGTTTCTGGATTGAGGCAATTGATACTGCATGCCACATCATCAACAGAGTATATCTTCACAAATTCTTCAAGAAGACTGCTTATGAACTCCTCACTGATAAGAAACCCAATGTGAGTTACTTCAAAGTCTTCGGTGCTAAATGTTGGATTAGAGATCCTCATCACAATTCTAAATTTGCACCGAAAGCACATGAGAGTTTTATGCTTGGTTACAGAAAGACCTCGCACACCTACAAAGTCTTCAACAATGTTCTCCACAAGGTTGCTGAAATTGTAGATGTGCAGTTTGATGAAACTAATGGCTCGCAAAGAGAGCACCTACCTTCTGTGTTAGATGAACCAGCACCTAAGGAATCTATCAAGTTCAATGCTACTGAGGATGTCATTCCTACCGAAGAATCTGCTGAAGAATTCATTCCAGAACGTGAAGAACGTTGAGATGGCACACCTGAAGAAAATGGTGCTGAGGAAAATGCTCCTGAAGAAAATGCGGATCAAATTCCTCGAAGACAACCCGCTCATCCTCGCATTGCAAACAAAGTGCAAGTCGAGAAGATCATCGATGACATTGAAGCACCATGTCCTCTCACACGCTCAAAAGCTTCACATTTGTCTAACTTTTGTGGGCACTTTGCTTTTGTCTCTATCACAGAGACCACTAAGGTAGATGAAGCATTTCTGGATCCTGAGTGGCACTTTATTGAAAGTTCAAGGGGGATTGATTGGTTGGAATCACCCACCATTATCTATAAAGATAATGTTGTTTGCATTACGCAGATGCAGGAAAGTTATAAAGAGCAACATTAGAACATGTATTTCTTTGAAATTATTTAGTCCCATAGATTCCTAAGAAATGGAGAGCTAAATATTCTTGAAATGAAGTCATGTGATGATCTTGGTGATTTGTTCACTAAGTCTTTACCTAATTCTTCGTTCCAGAAACATGTTAATGGAATTGGTATGAAATGACTTTTTTATTTACAAGGTTCAGGGGGAGAATGCTCCTGAACGATAACCTGTTCGAGATCTTCGGATCTTAAATGTTGCACTCTTTTTCCTTTATGAGTTTTTCAGAAAAAGATTCTCATAGAAGGTTTTTAATGAGGCAATAGTAATGCAAACATTGTAATATGTCGTTTTCTCCTTATTTTCCCAGTGGGTTTTGGAAGGAGCTTTTCATGGCATATTGTATATTTCTCCTCAATTTTTCCTGCAAGGATTTGGAGGAGATTATTCTAAGGATGATAAGTCACAAGGACAAGCAAGGATTAGGGGGAGTGCTAGGATTTAATTATTAATGTAATTGAGGTTAATCCTCCCTTGTACATAGTGCACGTGTGGTTACTGGTTCGGCAACCGTCACGACGTCTCCACACACCCCACCATCGGACGCTTCTATTGCATGCATCTACTCTCCTTGTATATATGATGTGACTATCAATGGAATTGACACGGTTCATTCATTCTTGCGATTGTTTACTAACAACTACAACCAAGAAATGCAACAAAGAGGGCACGAGTGACCCTGTTAAAAAGGCCCGATACAACCGATGCGTCAAGCGAACTATTTTATCAATACGGTCTGTCGCACCAGAAAAGTCATGCCACCTACTACCGAGGCTATGGAGGGAGCGAGCGATGGAGATAAAGCCAGTCAGTACGCCACCGATACAGTTGGTAACACTAGAGGAGACGGAGAGCCTACAGTTGATTCTATGGAAGAAACAGACGATAAAGATCTGTGACGACGTGCTCACATGGATGGAGTTGATGTAGGAACTGCATGAGACACACTCTCGCGCGCAGAAAACCATATATGAGAGACTGCTTGCATAAGTAGATTGATACGATAGAGATGCGTAAAGAAAAAGAGTTGGAGAACATGGTGGCGCGGATCTTCTATGAGGCAATACCAGAGGAATGAACCTAGTTGCAGCCATAAAACACACTACATGATCTATTGAGATCTTACAATGGGCGTTGACAGGGTCTAAATCCTCAACTCCAATCCAGCACGATAGGTGGGAGTGCATCACCGGAGTTCTGCCAACCTGTCTGGAACCGCTACGCGTAGATGGCATAATACACAATCATCATGGGGCATGGCATGTTAAAGAGACATTTGAATTAATCCCTAGCAAGTTTAATTGGAGTTTGGATCAAAGTGAATTTGATCCAAGTGAAACTCGAAGTGCACTTATTTTGTCAAAGTTATATAAATACTAAACAATAAAACAATATCAAAAGGTGGGGTTGATGCCTGATGATGGCAAATACATGTTCTACACATTATTCTAGCAAGAAACCCTACAATCGACCCAGTTTTTGTATTTCCATGATCAGCCAAAGAAGGATATGGGCAACGATTATTGGTGTTTCTAATTGGTAAATACACATGACAGATACAAACACAATGCAAATATAATCACTTACAATTAATCAATGAGAAAAATGCTTCAAATAGTACACCTAAATTTTTGGTTGCATTAGGTGCTTCACTTCTTGGATGAAGTTGGTCTTTGCGTCAATGGCGCAACATATCATCTTTTCATAGAAGGAATGCTTGCTATATGTGCCTTCGATAGATTGTGTGCTTCTTTCCAGGCGACGGGATCTAATGAGGATATTATACGTTGTTACCATCTGTTGCCTCTATTTAGATGAAGAGGACCATGGTCTTCCCGGACCCTGCCTGTCGTGAGCCCTACTCGGACAATGGATCTCACCTTGGCTATATACGAATACGTTATCATGCTGCCTGACTCTTCTTATTTTATGTTTTTTCACTCCGCTCTCTTGTGCCTTTGGCTCACCTTCATTGTCCAGGTCTCCTGTGCACATTCCTTGCCTGGTCTGCTTTGGAGGCATCGGGCACTTGATGCCCACTACCGCCCTGTGCAAGCAAGAAAGGGAGGATCGGGGTCGACTAACATGGTCCACGATGCTAAAAATCTGGGCACCTAGGACCTGGATAAAAGCGATGCACAACACAAGGGCATGAAACACAGTGGCCTGACCGTACGTAAACAAAGACGACTTCCCAATCACCTCCCTTCCACCCTGCTCACCCACGCATTCTTGGCTCGAGGCCCGGGACATTCACCTCACTTTGATGACATGTGAGGCTGTGCGTCCCATCAGTGCACAACCTATCCATCAAATTGGTCATCTGGTTTAGCAGCATTGAAACTAAGGAAGAGAAAATTCCCTGCATGTCCATGGTGGAGCACGAAGATCATCATGTCTCCAATATCCACGATGTACACCTTTAGTACTTTCCTCCGCCCATTAAGGAGGATGCGTCCATCGTTTTCTCATGAGGTCGAGTATGAAGTTGATTTAATATTGACACTAGGATGGAGAACAACATTCATCTCATCATTTGCATCCATAGGAATGATCTCTTGGCCAACTTCGTAATGACCCACAAGCATCCAAATTTGATCAAAAAAGCCAATGACAAACCACATCCCTTCCCAACTTACTCTAGTGCCATTAGTCATCTCCATGTTCTTTACAAATGTTTTGTTACAATATCAAGTTCATAATAAGCTGCCAAATTATCTGTAAATATGACTAGTTTAATATAGAGCCCAAATGTAATGTGATTCACATTTAGTTAGGGAAAAAGATCCATCACACACAGAGTTTCATGTCATCAAAAGTTAATTGTCAGGGGAAGATATGGGCAAGTATGCTCGTCAAAGAAAATAAGAACGAACCATGAGCATAATCATTTGCAAACAATAGAGGAAAAAAACCCTTCAAATAGTTTGTTTAACTTCTATACTGCAGTTGGTCTCTGTGCCAATTGGTGCAATGGGTCATCTAGTCAATATAGGTTCCACCACACAATCGATAGTTATCAATGCAATGAAAGTTAAATCAATGACATTAGTTGAAAGAGGCTTCGTGAAAATCTCGTGTGTCCTCGATATTGATTTGATCAATATAAGTACTTCAACCGACTTGTCTTTAAGCATTATTAAGGACTGGGTCACTTTCTGCACAATTGCACTTTTGTTATAAGGTATGTTCTTGTGATCGAACCAACTATCAAACAATGTTTGCAGCTTTTATAGTGGTTCCTTATTAGTTTCCATCAACCAATTCCTTCTCCTCCTCAGATATCTCTACTCTTACTTGTCGAAAAGGGCTACAACAGATGTCCTACACCGCTGTGGGTTATCATGACTCGGTTTATCCACCACTATACATTTTAGCATGATAAAATCAAAACAATTACATGTACAAGTTGACAAATTATTAGATTATGGAAACTTTATTATAATTGTACAATATATATTTAAACAAAAGCACCAGGTCCACCATAGTAAGTATGCACACCATAGTCATTATATCCATAACCATAAGCCTTCGCAGTATATTTTGATGAACTGGTGATGTCAAGACGAGCTTTCCGGGCATCTGGATTAGCATACTTGTTTTCATTATCTACAATTAGGATATTTCTTACAACTGCCGCTTTTCCACGTTCTTCGGAAGCAAAATGACCACTACCCATCTGCGGAGAGTCTGACGAGGCAGTCGGGCCTTGAACATACCCACCCCATAATGCGTAATTACATTGATCCTTCATGAAATGGAAAATTTCCTTTGGCCAATATCCAAAATGTATGTTTTTTTCACCGTAAGACACCCACCAATTTTTAGTCACCGGGTCCTAGAATAAACCAAGGTTCATGGTCAACACTTCAATAGACTTGAAATGAATACTAGTCAATCAAATGTTTGTGTTGAATTGAAATCATCCTTATAAGTGTATACCATATTAACATCAATATACAATGAAAGAGATATTTTTTTACTCTCCCCTCTATGTCAAAATATTTTCTTAAATATAAAGTTTTTAGTAAGATTGTGCTATCTAATGGTTTGGCCACCTATAAGTTTGTTTTAAGCAATATCTTCAGGTTTTCATCAAAATATAATTCTTGTATTTCATACGACAAAATGAAATACAAGTATCAACAAAAATATTAACATGAGAATACCTTGAAAATGGCAACATCTATGACGTATTGTGGTCCGCCATAGATAGAAACTGGTTTAAGTCTTCCTCCTAGACCAACACTTGAGCTAACTTGTACGAAAGCGCCACAATCATGATCAGGGCAAATTCTGTTCTTTAATCCATCAACCTTTACAGAAAATGTGTTCCAAGGTCAATAACAACTATATCATTGTAAGTCACTCATACTAAAAAATTGAAGAATGCACATCCAAGGAAATAGTTATGGATTACCCAAGCAACGTGAAACCTAGCAAGGCTGTCACCACTGTAGCTTGGATATACCCAAGAACCAACACCTATCCCATCTGCAAGGCCTACTTTTTGTATCCCTTTAATCTGTATCCATGATGCACTTAGATCCTTACTATTATTCTTCACCTTAGGTTCATAGATATTTATTTTAGCTCGCGTTCCGTATAGCACATCTAGATACTCAAATCCTGCAACCTGCAAGCCCAAATAATATATTGGTTTGTTTATAATGGAATACAAATGCTTATTAAACATAAGAAAGATTGACATTGCATCATAACAAAAATTTGATGAACACCACTTAATGGTGCCACTAAGGCGAATATTGACCAAACACTTTGAGAAACTTTCATCCACTCTAATGGCAACACAAATATCAAATTTAAAAATTAAATTGGTTTATACTTTTCAAAACCAGTTCTTTCCATTTACTTATTGGACTACCTTGGACCATCTACTTCATTTAAAGTATGAATTTAATGTGGTAAAATCCTAGAATACAGTTAGATAATTATTGGTGTCACATGTGGATTGAAAGGAAATAAAATTGTTGTGTATTCAAGAACTTCAAGTGAAAGTCAATATCAATATAATCTACCATGATAAACGAATCACTCCAAAATTATATTGAAACTCACCTCCTGTTGTTCATTCTTGCTAATCACTTTGTCAATAGCTTGTACTAGCTTGTGGACCCTTCTGTTGTTGCACAATATTGGAATCATTCCTGTAGGGCACTCAATCAAAGACAATTGGGCTGGTGGCCTGGCATGAATCGACAGGGATTTGGTTGAAACACTCTGTGGGAAAGAGCTTGGTTCCATCTATTTAATTGGAAAATTTTAATCAACATAAAATTTAAGAAAATATTGATCAAAATTGTGCGTGTGCGTGTTTGTGTTATAATGCATAATTAAATATATCCCCACAATTAGTGTAATTCACATATTTATTATTTGGTGATCATATCAAAATGTTGCATATTCATGTTCTAAATTATAAAGAGAGCATGAAGAATAATTTAACAACGCTAGATGTGCGTCAAAATCTTGTTTATGAAGTATTACTATAAACACCAAAATTCCAAAATATTGCTACATGATTACATATACTACCTAGCTACATGCCACTAATTATTTCAAATAACTTACCATTCCTTTATGGATTGAAATAAGAACATATACAATTGACTTAGCCACTATATGAATTTTATAATATATTGATTATAAAAAAACTTGCCTGGATTTTGTGGTGTTTCAGTAGTGGATGGCTAAAGGCTGGTTGTAGGTTCACATCGATGCAGTCATAGACATCTCCTCTGTCAACCTATTATTGTATCTCCTCAACTCAATAAACTCAAAATTGATGATACTGATACAAACTAAGATGAATTCATACATACCACAATAGTATTATTGACTTTCTGATTCAAAGGGACCCCGCTAGTATTCTCGTCTCGTCTTATACAGTTAACTTCTTTTCCTCCGAGGGCTAGAATAAGGCATGCTAAGAGAATGGTCACACTAACATATGTATTTTCTTTCATGGTGGAAATATGAAATGTTTGTTTTGTTAATGTGTCTACCATCACATTTATAAGGTTCCAAACTATCTTGAAATGAATGGTTGTTATTTAAGAACAACAATAACTTGCATTGATGGGTTACAGATATAACATATAAAAAGCATGGTACTAATTGCATAATATACACTAATCGTACTACCTCTTGGTTTTTTATTAACAAAATCTTGAAGTACTAATGTCAAAAAATATTCGACTTATGTATTAAATGGAAAGATCTTCACAATTATTGTCCCATATTTATAATGTTAGCGCTAGGTGACATGTCATCTATACTATAGATAAGATAAGATAGTTGTACGACCTTTTGGTTTCTTATTATTGAAATCTTCGATTAATGCCCAAAAAAATATTTGAGTTATGTAATAAAAAAGTCATCAATTAATGTCCTATATGGATAATGTTCACTAGAGTAGATTGCTCTCCACATAGTGTGCATGTACAAGATGCATCACTCTCTCCTTGCACCATGTCTGCTACGTCAATATGAATGTGAAAGTATTGAGTCTTGAGACCCCATATGAGTTAAAGGTAGGTTTCCTATTCTATGAAGCTCTATCTACCATTGATAAGACTTTCTATGGAATCTGTGATTACTTACCCAAACTGTCTAATTAAGATAGTTGCAAGTGTGGTAGATAAAGTATTAAAGAAAATAAAAATAAAAGTTAGTCTTTGAAAAGTAAAGTTGTAACTGAAGTAAAAGATGGCTTGTGCGTGTGTGTGTGTGTGTGTTTGTTTGTGGAGGAGGTTGTGGTGTTGTAGTGGTTCCAATGGGAGAAAGTATTGTAGGCTATTAATAGTGTAGTAATAAAGTGATTGTGAAAGTGTATCCAATCCCCAAGGTGGATTCCGATACTTCATGCCAACATATCTTGAAGAACTATGCTATAAGTTTATTCCAAACAAAGTTCTTTACTGGAACAACATTCGAATGAAAGGTGATCCTAAAAGGCTTTAAGACAAGTGTTGGCCAAGTCATGTGATTTTTCGTTTTCATTTTAGTGATCCAAGATCACATCGAGTATTTAGGAGTGCCGATACTATAAAAAGGGGACGAGGATGTGAAAACGAGCTATTTGCTCTAGGTGGTCAAAGAGCAAACTACTCAAACCACCTCAAGAAATTCCACTATAACTACCTATTAATTTTCACCTTGGTGCAATCGAATTACTTCCATCAAGATCCACTAAGACACTCCTACAGACGTTTGTTCCAAACCCTACTTCATTCGAAGCCTCCAACATTCCACTCAGATTTACTGAAGCGACGTGGTAATTAAAATTTCTGGGATGACGTCCGAAATTCCAAGAAAAAATTTGTCGGAACTTTCAAAGAGACTATAGAGAGTGCATCATGTGCCAAGGTACTCACCTCGGAGCCACCGACCGAAATCTTTCGAGCCAACCAATTGAATCCAAAGTTGTACTTTTTTTCAACTTGGACCCACCGAACCATTCATGTTAGAGTCTTCATGATGTGCATAAAGTGTGTCATAGCCATATTTCTAGTCCAACTTATTTATACGTCCACGTATCCCACCGGTTCATTTCAAAGAAAATCCACTCCTACCATTTTCTTTGAGAGAAATCCTCCCACTTGTGTTGATTTGAATGGACAATCCACTCCAACCATCCATCAATCCTATGAGATCTCACTAGTAGGAAAAACCTTATACAAATATCTAATTTGTGGAGCCATCACAATAGAAGACACTGCTGGTATTTTGGCAAAATATTAGTGATGTGTGAAACTACATTTATGCTATTGACATTAAGAATTTGGTGGCCTGCAAAACACAATTAATGCATGGGCCTAAACATATGGAGTCGCATAGTCATTCTAGTGGCATATAAACTTTCCTACACTAGTTGTTCACTTACTAGTTGACACAGTGTCCAGGACTAGGGAGTGCTAACCACGTCGGCCCCTTCATAGTGGGTCGGGCCGAGGACCCCTTGATCATCAAAAAATGGGCCAAGACTACCATGCTGATGGCTACTACACAACTTATTCTTGTAGACTCGTGTTGGGCCTCCAAGCGCAGAGTTTTGTAGGACAATACCAATTCTCCGTCAAGTGGATGACCTAAGGTTGGGAGGCGTAGGATGAAGATGGTCTCTCTCAAACAACCCTGCAAACAAATACAGGAAATCTCTTGTGTCCCCAACACATCCAATATAATTTGAGAATTATGATATTCAATTCATTCAACAATTTATTCAAAGGATATAAGTGAAGCACAAGAATGACAAACTACTCCAAAAGATATAAGTGAAGATCAATGAGTAGTTAAACAATTAAGTATCTATGTGAAGGCTATCTCCAAATAAAGATTCCAGATCCAAGTATTGTATTCAAATAGCAAGCAAACCAAAATAAAATGACACACCAAGGAAAGTACACATCATGTGAAGAAGCAAAAACTTAGGCTCAACCGATACTAACCGATAATTGTTGATGAAGAAAGGTGGGATGCCTACCCGGGCATCCCCAATCTTAGATGCTTGAGAATCCTTGAAATATTAACTTGGGATGACTTGAGTATCCCCAATCTTGAGCTATTGTGTCTCCTTAATTCCTCTTATGTCACGGTTTCCCTAAATCTCAGAAACTTCATCCACACAAAACTCAACAAGAACTTGTGAGATAAGTTAAGATATAACAATGAAACATCTTATTATTACCTACTGTAAGAAATCACTAAAATTATAATTAAACATTGCATACTAAATGCTTCTGCATATTTAATACTCCTATCCTCAAATAGAATCATTGAACAAGCAAATATATGCAAACAATGCAATCACAACAGCAATCTGTCTAAACATGATAGTCTATAATGGATGAAGAATGATCTATACTTATTTAACTCAACAAAATCTAAAAAATTACCACATTGTAGAAAGTTTATAATATCATATTGTGTCAAAATTTCAAGCTTTTATCACACTGACTTTTCTAGAGAATTCACGCAATAATAGAAAACTTTTTGTTTTCAAACAACATATAGTCTTGCAAAATAAGCATGGTAAAGGCTATATTTGACACTTTTAATGAAGTAAAAGACACAAAAATATATTCTAAATAACATAGAGAAAATCTTAACAAAAGAAAATGACACTCCAAGCAAAACAAATATCATGTGATGAATAAAAGTATAGCTCCAGGTGAGGTTACCGATAATGTTGAAGACGAAAGAGGGGATGCCTTCCGGGGCATCCCCAAGCTTAGTTGCTTGGGTATTCCTTGAATATTACCTTGGGGGTGCCTTAGGAATACCCAGGCTTAGGTTCTTTCCACTCCTTATTCTACTCATATCGATATCACACCCAAAAGTTGAAAACTTCAATCACACAAAACTTAACGGAACTTCATGAGATAGGTTAGTATGATAAAGAGCAAATCATTCATTTTGGTACTGTTAAACACAAGATTCATAATTGTTCTCACACATTTCCTACTATACCATAACATTTCCACAATTTATATTGACCAATATAAGCCATAGAAACTAGAAAACAAGCAAACTATGCATTGAAAATAGAATCTGTCAAAAACTCAACAGTCTGTAATGATATGAACAATGACCATACTTTTGTACGTCCAAAAATTCTGAAAAATTAGGACAACGTAGGCAATTTGCATATCAATTATCCGTAAAAAATTCAGATCAAAATCACATTCAAGTGAATTATAGAAATTCCTGGACTGGGCGCAAAATTTTCTGTTTTTGCACAGAATCAAGTCAACTATCATCCACACTATCCGAAAGGCTTTTTTGCGAGTACTATCACAAAGGCTTTACTTGGGACTTTATTGAAACAAAAGCTAGAAAACATGATTACTACAGTAGCTTAATCACATTAACACACAAAAACAGTAGGTATAAACAATGGGCTGTCTCCCAACAGACGCTTTTCTTTTATGCCTTTTAGCTAGGCATGATGATTTCAATGATGCTCACATAGAAGTAAAGAATTGAAACATAATGGGGGCATCATGAATCATATGTTACTCTATCATAATGATTTTCAGTGGCATCATGAATGGATTCATCAATATAGCTATCACATAAAGCATTCTTTTCATGATCCACAAGCATAGAAATTTTATTACTCTCCACACAAGCAAAATTCTTCTCATCAATAATAGTGGGAGTATCATATGAAACTCGAATACTGCAAATTGTTTCCACATTGAAGGAGTAATGTTCAGTAATAGAATATTCATAATTATGACAAGTTTTGTAAACATAATCATCACTACTTTTTATAACATAAGTGTCATCACAATAATCAACATAAGTAGCAACCTTGTTCTCATCATAATCAATTGAAACATCTTCCAAGATAGTGGAATTATTACTAAATAAAGTCATGACCTCTCCCAATCCACTTTTACAATTATAATAAGATTCAACACCCTCCAAAATAGTGGGATAATTATTATCTAAAGCTTACACTCTTACAAACCCACTTTCATACATATTGCAATCATAAAAATAGGAGGCATGCAATCATCATAACAAATTTGATCATCCAAACTAGGGCGACTAAAAAGATCATCTTCATTAATCATATCACCCTAAGCTTCGGACAAACATTAATTGCAGTAAATAAATTCTCAAGCATATCATTCTCATCAAACATAGCATCCCCAAGCTTGTGGCTTGGCATATCATAAGCATAATCACTCTCATCATTAATAGTATGAATAGCACCAATAGTATAATAGTTATTATCATCATAATTTTCTAAGTTGGTGCCAAAAAGATATTTAAGATTATAAGAAGTATCATTATTTTCCCAATCATAATTATCACAACTAGTAATAGGCATAACAAAATCATCCTCGTTAGTTTGTTCGGACATTATGCCATAAGACAAAGAAGAAATATCATCATCAAGTGTATCATCTTCCACAATTATTTTTGATTCATTCTCATGAGGCACAACAAAAATAGGAGAAACATTATTTTGGAGGGATACCTTTTTACCTCTACTCTTTCTTCTTTTCTTCGTCACCACATCATGTGTGGGTTTAATCAATTTTTTCGAGCTTCTTATTGATGAGATTGGTTGAATAGGGAGCTCCTTATCGTCAGCTATTTCATCATGAGAGACAATAGGAGGGAAAGTGGAAATACTTACCCTTTCATTAGTATTACTTTTACTTTCCATTGGTTTTCCCGTCTTTCTATAGTTGGCAATATAAACATTTTCATTGCAATTTACCATACAAAGCACATAGATTTCTTCCAAAGTAGTTTCAGCATGGCGTATGAATATGAATGCTTCAAACAAACTATTTTTATGTGACAATTCTTCACACCCCCAAAATAAACAAAATTCATTATAAAGTTCAAGGGTGGTTAAGTCATTACAATATTTGGCCATGATTCAATCATGAAAAAGCATGCATTGAAAATTAAGATGACCAACTTTATTGCAAAGTTCACAAGTAATGGGATAAAGAGAACATAATTTTATAGCAAATTCATCTATACTTGAGCAACAAATTGGTTCAATCATGTTTATGCTTCTTGCAAAATCTATCATCCCTATAAGGCACGTCTTCACAAACTTTATGCACTCCACAAAAATCGACATGCTTATAAGAAACATTTTTTTCATGACTAGTGCAATCATCATTAGTAGTTTGTATATTCATAGAATTAATACTAACAACATTGCAATCATGCTCATCATTCAAAGATTTTATTCCAAACATTTTATTGAATTCTTCTTCTATCAATTGAGCGCAATTTTCTATTCCATCATTTTCAAGAAAGACATGATAAAGATGAATAATATGAGGCAACCTCAGTTCCCTTTTTTGTAGTTTTCTTTTATAAACCCAACTAGCGATAAAACAAGAAACTAAAAGATTCAATTGCAAGATCTAAAGATATACCTTCAAGCATGATATGTCTCCGTCGTATCTATAACTTTTGATTGTTTCATGTCAATATTATACAACTTTTACATACTTTTGGCAACAATTTATATGATTTATTGGACTAATCTATTGATCCAGTGTTTCGCAGAATATGCATATCAAACAAAGTCCAAACGCGATAAAAGTTTATGAAGAATTATTTTGGAATATTTGTGATTTTTGGGAGGTGGAATCAACACAAACGAGGGCCTACAGCTCCCAAGATGCACCAGGGCGCGCCCAAGTATCTTGTGCCCTCCCCATAAGTCGGTTGGAGCTCTATTTCAGGCGCAAGGAAGCTTATATTAAAAAAAATCATGTTAAAATCTCATCGCAATCGGAGTTATGGATCTCCGGATATTTAAGAACTAGTTTCCGGCCAGATCTGGAGAACGTGAAACAAAAGAGAACAAAGAGGGAGATCCATCTCGAAGGGGATCTTGCCCCTCTGCCGCCATGGAGGTGATGGACCAGAGGGGGAACTCTCCTTCCATCTAGGAGGGAGGCTAAGGAAGAAGAAGAAGGAGGGGGCTCTCTCCCCCTCTCTCCCGGTGGTGCCGGAACGCCACCGGGGCAATCATCATGTGACTACGATCTACTCCAACAACTCCGTCATATTTACCAACATCTACATCACCTTCCCCCATCTATATCCAGCGGCCCACTCTCCCGCAACATGCTATACCCTCTACTTTAACATGGTGCTTTATGCTTCATACTGTTACCCAATGATATGTTGCCATCCTATGATGTCTGAGTATATTTTTGTTGTCCTACCGGTAAACGATGAATTGCTATGGTTGGTTTAATTTTCTTGTGGTTATGTCGCTGTCCTTTGGTGCCCATCATATGAGTGCGTGTGTGGATCACACCATAGGGTTAGTTGTATGTTGATAGGACTATGCATTGGAGGGAAAGGGGACAACAACTTCAGCCTACCATAGAAATTGATGCATACGGGATTGAAGGGGGACCAATATATATCTTAAGGCCATGGTTTGGTTTTACCTTAATGAACGTTAGTAGTTGCGAATGCTTGCTAATTGTTCCAATCATAAGTGCATAGAGTTCTAAGTAAGGGACGACATGCTAGCAGTGGCCTCTGCCACATAAAAACTTGCTATCGGTCTAGTAACATAGTCAATTGCTAAGGGACAATTCATCAAATCCTACCACCACCAATCCACACTCTTTTTACCAAGTTATTTGTTTCTTTATTTAAACAACACCTAAATTTTTATTTTTACGTTCTTTATTATCTTGCAAACCTATCCACACCTACAAAGCACTTCTACTTTTATTCTTGTTCTAGGTAAAGCAAACATTAAGCGTCCGTAGAGTTATATCGGTGGTCGATAGAACTTGAGGGAATATTTGTTCTACCTTTAGCTCCTTGTTGGATTCGACACTCTTATTTATTGAAAAAGGCTACAAATGACCCCCTATACTTGTGGGTTATCAAGACCTTTTTCTTGCGCCGTTACCGGGGAGCAATAGCATGGGGTCAATATTCTCGTGTGTGCTTGTTTGCTTTTATCACTAAGTAGTTTTTTTTGTTCTAAGTTGTTCTCTATCTTTAGTTACGGGTAGGAAACACAAAATACCAAAAAAAAAGTTGTACTTACTAAACCAATGGTTGATTAACCACCCAAAATCTATCATACTGTAAAGCTTTCTACTTGGATCATCTTCAATCCATTTGTGCTCGTGCTGAAAACCCAACTAGCTTAGTTGAGGGAAAATCATTGAATGAGCATGCTTATTATGTGCGACACCGCTTATCTCAAAAGGGAAACTTTTATGGCATCATATTAATAGTTTGTATTGCTATGCTTTGAATTTATGTGAAATACATGATTTTACTTGTTGTTCTGAAGACCCTAAAAAACACATTCCCTTCCAATGTGAGTTTAAGGATAATGAAATTTTATCTTCTTATGCCAAGGGTGTTTATAATTATTATGATGTTGAACAAACTGAGGAATCTATTGCTTTTAAGGGTGCTTATGAAATTGCTTCTTTGATTAAAAAGTATGATGCTACTCTTTACAAATCTGAAAAGTTTTCCATACTTAAATATTGCTATGAAAAATATGCTTCTAATGCTTATGTTAAACTATATATTGAGGACTCCTCCGCTGTCCAAGAGGAGACTAATATTTTGCAGGAAGCTATGGAAGAACAAATTGATGAAACTGTGAGCTCATTGGATGAAAAAGATGATGAGGAGAGCGAAGAACAAAAGGAGGAAGAGCGGATTAGCTACCCGTTCCCACCTTCTAATGAGAGTAACTCTTCAACTCATACATTATTTTATTTCCCTTCATGCTTAGCGAAGGATGAATGCTACGATAATTGCTATGATCCCGTTGATTCTTTTAAAATATCCGTTTTTGATGAACTTGATGCTTGCTATGCTTGTGGCCATGATGTCAATATGAATTATGCTTATGGAGATGAACTTGCTATAGTTCCTTGTGTTAAGAATGAAATTGTTGCTATTGCACCCAAACATGATAGTCCTATTATCTTTCTGAATTCTCCAAACTACACTATATCGGGGAAGGTTGTTTTTATTAAGGATTATATTGATTGGTTGCGTTCTACCGTTACACATGATGATTTTGATGAATATAATATGCATGTGCTTGCTGCTCCTACTTGCAATTATTATAAGAGAGGAACTACAACTCAACCTCTCTATGTTTCCAGCATGACAAAATTGCAAGAAACTGCTTATGCTATGTATTGGCCTTAACTTGATGTGCACGAATTGTTCTTTTATGACATGTCGATGCATAGGAAGAGAGTTACACTCCGTTATTACATGATATATGTTGCTTTGTGAACACTACTAAATTATAATTAAAATTGGCTTTGATATACCTTGGGATCCGGGTGTTGGGGAACGTTGTAGAAAATAAAAATTTTCTACGCTTCAGCAAGATCAATCTATGGAGTCATCTAGCAACAAGAGAGAGGAGTGCATCTACATACCCTTGTAGATCACGAGCGGAAGCATTCAAGAGAACGGGGTTGAGGGAGACGTACTCGTCGTGATCCAAATCACCGAAGATCCTAGTGCCGAACGGACGGCACCTCCGCGTTCAACACACGTACGGTTGGGGAAGACGTATCCTCCTTCTTGATCCAGCAAGAGGAAAGGAGAGGTTGATGGATATTCAGCAGCACGATGGCGTGGTGGTGGAAGTAGCGGCGATCTTGGCAGGGCTTTGCCAAGCTCAGCGAGAGGGAGAGGTGTTACAGGGGGTGAGGGAGGCGCCAGGGACTAGGGTGCAGCTGCCCTCCCTCCCCCCTCTTTATATAGGGGCCCTGGGGGCGCCGGCCCCCTATAGATCTAATCTCAAGGGGCGGCGTCCAAGGGGGGGGGGGAACATGCCCCCCAAGCCAAGTGGGGCACCCCCCACCCCTAGGGTTTCCAACCCTAGGCGTAGGGGGAGGCCCAAGGGGGGCGCACCAGCCCACCAGGGGCTGGTTCCCTTCCCTCTTCAGCCCACGGGGCCCTCCGGGATAGGTGGTCCCACCCGGTCGACCCCTGGGACCCTTCCGGTGGTCCCGGTACAATACCGGTGACCCCCGAAACTTTCCCGGTGGCCGAAACTGGACTTCCTATATACAATTCTTCACCTCCGGACCATTCCGGAACTCCTCGTGACGTCCGAGATCTCATCCGGGACTCCGAACAACTTTCGGGTTACTGCATACTAATATCTCTACAACCCTAGTGTCACCGAACCTTAAGTGTGTAGACCCTACGGGTTCGGGAATCGCGTAGACATGACCGAGGCAGCTCTCCGGCCAATAACCAATAGCGGGATCTGGATACCCATGTTGGCTCCCACATGTTCCACGATGATCTCATCGAATGAACCACGATGTCGAGGATTCAAGTAATCCCGTATACAATTCCCTTTGTCAATCGGTACGTTACTTGCCCGAGATTCGATCGTTGGTATCCCAATACCTCGTTCAATCTCGTTACCGGCAAGTCACTTTACTCGTACCATAATGCATGATCCCGTGACCAAACACTTGGTCACATTGAGCTCATTATGATTATGCATTACCGAGTGGGCCCAAACATACCTCTCCGTCATACGGAGTGACAAATCCCAGTCTCGATCCGTGTCAACCCAACAGATACTTTCGGGGATACCTGTAGTATACCTTTATAGTCACATAGTTACGTTATGACGTTTGGTACACCCAAAGCACTCCCACGGCATCCGGGAGTTACACGATCTCATGGTCTAAGGAAATGATACTTGACATTGGAAAAGCTCTAGCAAACGAACTACACGATCTTGTGCTATGCTTAGGATTGGGTCTTGTCCATCACATCATTCTCCTAATGATGTGATCCCGTTATCAATGACATCCAATGTCCATAGTCAGGAAACCATGACTATCTGTTGATCAATGAGCTAGTCAACTAGAGGCTCACTAGGGACATGTTATGGTCTATGTATTCACACATGTATTATGATTTCCGGATAACACAATTATAGCATGAATAATAGACAATTATCATGAACAAGGTAATATAATAATAATCATTTTATTATTGCCTCTAGGGCATATTTCCAACAGTCTCCCACTTGCACTAGAGTCAATAATCTAGTTACATTGTGATGAATCGAACACCCATAGAGTTCTGGTGTTGATCATGTTTTGCTTGTGGAAGAGGTTTAGTCAACGGATCTGCGACATTCAGATCCGTATGCACTTTGCAAATATCTATGTCTCCATCTTGAACATTTTCACGAATGGAGTTGAAGCAACGCTTGATGTGCCTGGTCTTCTGGTGAAACCTGGGCTCCTTGGCAAGGGCAATAGCTCCAGTGTTGTCACAGAAGAGAGTGATCGGCCCTGACACATTGGGTATGACTCCTAGGTCGGGGATGAACTCCTTCATCCAGATTGCTTCATGCGCTGCCTCCGAGGCTGCCATGTACTCCGCTTCACATGTAGATCCCGCCACGACGCTTTGCTTGCAACTGCACCAGCTTACTGGCCCTCCATTCAAAATATACACGTATCCGGTTTGTGACTTAGAGTCACCCAGATCTGTGTCAAAGCTAGCGTCGACGTAACCCTTTACAACGAGCTCTTTGTCACCTCCATAAATGAGAAACGTATCCTTAGTCCTTTTCAGGTACTTCAGGATATTCTTGACCGCTGTCCTGTGTTCCATGCCAGGATTACTTTGGTACCTTCCTACCAAACTTACGGCAAGGTTTACATCAGGTCTGGTACACAGCATGGCATACATAATAGACCCTATAGCCGAGGCATAGGGGATGGCACTCATCTTTTCTCTATCTTCTGCTGTGGTCGGGCATTGAGCTGAGCTCAATTTCACACCTTGCAACACAGGCAAGAACCCCTTCTTGGACTGATCCATATTGAACTTCTTCAATATCTTATCAAGGTATGTGCTTTGTGAAAGACCTATGAGGCATCTCGATCTATCCCTATAGATCTTGATGCCTAATATGTAAGCAGCTTCTCCAAGGTCCTTCATTGAAAAACACTTATTCAAGTAGGCCTTAATGCTATCCAAAAGTTCTATATCATTTCCCATCAAAAGTATGTCATCTACATGTAATATGAGAAATGCTACAGAGCTCCCACTCACTTTCTTGTAAACGCAGGCTTCTCCATAAGTCTGCATAAACCCAAACGCTTTGATAATCTCATCAAAGCGAATGTTCCAACTCCGAGATGCTTGCACCAGCCCATAAATGGATCGCTGGAGTTTGCATACCTTGTTAGCATTCTCAGGATCGACAAAACCTTCCAGCTGCATCATATACCGTTCTTCCTTAAGGTTAAGGAATGCCGTTTGACGTCCATTTGCCATATCTCATAATCATAGTATGCGGCAATTGCTAAAATGATTCGGATGGACTTCAGCTTTGCTACAGGAGAGAAAGTCTCATCGTAGTCAACCCCTTGAACTTGTCGATAACCCTTAGCGACAAGTCGAGCTTTATAGATGGTAACATTACCATCCGCGTCCGTCTTCTTCTTAAAGATCCATTTGTTTTCTATCGCTCGCCGATCATCGGGAAAGTCTGTCAAAGTCCACACTTTGTTTTCATACATGGATCCTATCTCGGATTGCATGGCTTCAAGCCATTTGTTGGAAGCTAGGCCCGCCATTGCTTCTTTATAGTTTGAAGGTTCACCGTTGTCTAACAACATGATTTCCAGGACAGCGTTGCCATACCACTCTGGTGTGGAACGTGTCCTCGTGGACCTACGAAGTTCAGTAGTAACTTGATCCGAAGTACCTTGATCATCATCATTAATTTCCTCTCTAGTCGGTGTAGGCACCACAGGAACATCTTCCTGAGCTGCGCTACTTACCGGTTCAAGAGGTAGTACTTCATCAAGTTCCACTTTCCTCCCACTTACTTCTTTCGAGAGAAACTCTTTCTCCAGAAAGGACCCGTTCTTGGCAACAAAGATCTTGCCTTCGGATCTGAGGTAGAAGGTATACCCAATGGTTTCCTTAGGGTATCCTATGAAGATGCATTTTTCCGACTTGGGTTCGAGCTTTTCAGGTTGAAGTTTCTTGACATAAGCATCGCATCCCCAAACTTTTAGAAACGACAGCTTAGGTTTCTTCCCAAACCATAATTCATACGGTGTCGTCTCAACGGATTTAGACGGTGCCCTATTTAAAGTGAATGTAGCTGTCTCTAGTGCGTATCCCCAAAATGATAGCGGTAAATCGGTGAGTGACATCATATATCACACCATATCCAATGGAGTGCAATTACGACGCTCGGACACACCGTTACGCTGAGGTGTTCTAGGCGGCGTGAGTTGTGAAACGATTCCACATTTCCTTAAGTGCGTACCAAATTCGTGACTTAAATATTCTCCTCCATGATCTGATCGTAAGAACTTTATTTTTTGGTCATGTTGATTCTCTACCTCATTCTGAAATTCCTTGATCTTTTCAAAGGTCTCAAACTTGTGTTTCATCAAATAGACATACCCATATCTACTTAAGTCATTAGTGAGAGTGAGAACATAATGATAGCCACCGCGAGCCTCAACGCTCATTGGACCGCACATATGAGTATGTATAATTTCCAATAAGTTGGTTGCTCGCTCCATTGTTCCGGAGAACAGAGTCTTGGTCATTTTACCCATGAGGCATGGTTCGCACGTGTCAAATGATTCAAAATCAAGAGACTCCAAAAGTCCATCTGTATGGAGCTTCTTCATGCGTTTGACACCAATGTGACCAAGGCGGCAGTGCCACAGATATGTGGGACTATCATTATCAATCTTACATCTTTTGGTATTCACACTATGAATATGTGTAACATCACGTTCGAGATTCATTAAGAATAAACCATTGACCAGCGGGGCATGACCATAAAACATATCTCTCATATAAATAGAACAACCATTATTCTCGGATTTAAATGAGTAGCCATCTCGTATTAAACGAGATCCAGATACAATGTTCATGCTCAAAGCTGGCACTAAATAACAATTATTGAGGTTTAAAACTAATCCCGTAGGTAAATGTAGAGGTAGCGTGCCGACGGCGATCACATCGACCATGGAACCATTCCCGACGTGCATCGTCACCTCGTCCTTCGCCAGTCTCCGCTTATTCCGCAGCTCCTGTTTTGAGTTACAAATATGAGCAACCGCACCGGTATCAAATACCCAGGAGCTACTACGAGTACTGGTAAGGTACACATCAATTACATGTATATCACATATACCTTTAGTGTTGCCGGCCTTCTTGTCCGCTAAGTATTTGGGGCAGTTCCGCTTCCAGTGTCCGCTTCCCTTGCAATAAAAGCACTCAGTCTCAGGTTTGGGTCCATTCTTTGGCTTCTTCCCGGCAACTGGCTTACCGGGCGCGGCAACTCCCTTGCCGCCCTTATTGAAGTTCTTCTTACCCTTGCCTTTCTTGAAACTAGTGGTTTTAATGACCATCAACACTTGATGTTCCTTTTTGATTTCCACCTCCGCTGATTTCAGCATTGAAAATACTCCAGGAATAGTTTTCACCATCCCCTGCATATTGTAGTTCATCACAAAGCTCTTGTAGCTAGATGGGAGCGACTGAAGGATTCTGTCAATGACCGCCTGGTCCGGTAGGTTAATGTCCAACTGGTACAAGCGGCTGTGCAACCCAGACATGTTGAGTATGTGCTCACTGACAAAACTATTTCCCTCCATCTTACAACTGTAGAACTTGTCGGAGACTTCATATCTCTCGACCTGGGCATGAGCTTGGAAAACCATTTTCATCTCTTCGAACATCTCATATGCTCCGTGTTGCTCAAAACGCTTTTGGAGCACCGGTTCTAAGCTGTAAAGCATGCCGCACTGAACGAGGGAGTAATCATCAGCACGCGACTGCCAAGCGTTCATAACGTCTTGGTTCTCTAGGATGGGTTCTTCACCTAGCGCTGCTTCTAGGACATATGCTTTCTTGGCAGCTATGAGGATGATCCTCAGGTTCCGGACCCAGTTCGTATAGTTGCTGCCATCATCTTTCAGCTTGGTTTTCTCTAGGAACGCGTTGAAGTTGAGGTTGACATGAGCGTGGGCCATTTGATCTACAAGACATTTTGCAAAGGTTTTTAGACTAAGTTCATGATAATTAAGTTCATCTAATCGAATTATTTAATGAACTCCCACTCAGATTAGACATCCCTCTAGTCATCTAAGTGATACATGATCCGACTCAACTAGACCGTGTCCGATCATCACGTGAGACGGAGTAGTCATCATCGGTGAACATCTCCATGTTGATCGTATCTTCCATACAACTCATGTTCGACCTTTCGGTCTCTTGTGTTCCGAGGCCATGTCTATACATGCTAGGCTCGTCAAGTCAACCTAAGTGTTTTGCATGTGTAAATCTGTCTTACACCCGTTGTATGTGGACGTTGGAATCTATCACACCCGATCATCACGTGGTGCTTCGAAACAACGAACTTTCGCAATGGCGCACAGTTAGGGGGAACACTTTCTTGAAAATATTGTGAGGGATCATCTTATTTACTACCGTCGTTCTAAGCAAATAAGATGCAAAAAAGATGATAAACATCACATGCAATCAAATAGTGACATGATATGGCCAATATCATATTGCTCCTTGGATCTCCATCTTCAGGGCGCCATGATCATCTTCGTCACCGGCATGACACCATGATCTCCATCATCATGATCTCCATCATTGTGTCTCCATGAAGTTGTTCGCCAACTATTACTTCTACTACTATGGCTAACGGTTTAGCAATAAAGTAAAGTAATTACATGGCGTTTATTCATTGACACGCAGGTCATACAATAATTAAGACAACTCCTATGGCTCCTGCCGGTTGTCATACTCATCGACATGCAAGTTGTGATTCCTATTACAAGAACATGATCAATCTCATACATCACATATATATCATTCATCACAACCTTTTTGGCCATATCACATCACAAGGCATATGCTACAAAAACAAGTTAGACGTCCTCTAATTGTTGTTGCATGTTTTTAGTGGCTGCAATAGGGTTGTAGCAAGAACTTTTCTTACCTATATAAAACCACAATGTGATATGCCAATTTCTATTTACCCTTCATAAGGACCCTTTTCATCGAATCCGATCCGACTAAAGTGGGAGAGACATACACCCGCTAGCCACCTTATGCAACTAGTGCATGTCAGTCGGTGGAACCTGTCTCACGTAAGAGTACGTGTAAGGTCGGTCCGGGCCGCTTCATCCCGTGATGCTACCGAAACAAGATAAGACTAGTAGTGTCAAGAAAATTGACAACATCTACGCCCACAACAATATTGTGTTCTACTCGTGCATAGAAACTACGCATAGACCTAGCTCTGATACCACTGTTGGGGAACGTTGCAGAAAATAAAATTTTTCTATGCTTCACCAAGATCAATCTATGGAGTCATCTAGCAACGAGAGAGAGAGGAGTGCATCTACATACCCTTGTAGATCACGAGCGGAAGCGTTCAAGAGAACATGGTTGAGGGAGTCGTACTTGTCGTGATCCAAATCACCGAACATCCCAGTGCCGAACGGACGGCACCTCCATGTTCAACAAACATACGGTTGGGGAAGACATCTCCTCCTTGATCCAGCAAGGGAAAAGGAGAGGTTGATGGAGATTCAGCAGCACGACGGCGTGGTGGTGGAAGTAGTGGCGATCTTGGCAGGGCTTCGCCAAGGTCAGCGAGAGGGAGAGGTGTTACGGGGGGTGAGGAAGGCGCCAGGGACTAGGATGCGGCTGCCCTCCCTCCCCCTCTTTATATAGGGGCCCTGGGGGTGCGCCGGCCCCTAGAGATCTAATCTCAAGGGGGCGGCGGCCAGGGGGGGGGGAACTTGCCCCCCAAGCCATGTGGGGCGCCGCCACTCCTAGGGTTTCCAACCCTAGGCGCAGGGGGAGGCCCAAGGGGGGCGCACCAGCCCACCAGGGGTTGATTGTAACACCCCAAAAATTTAACCAGGTTTTTGTTACTAAAATTTTGCCAAGAGTTTAATTTTTTTGCCTGCAAGAATATCTCTGTTGATTTCAAAACTTTTCCTTTCATATTAAGGAGTTTTTCCCAAGTGGATCCTTCCAAAACATATTGGACTTATTTTTTCCTCTCATTTAAAAACATCTCTCTATCAGTTGATTTATTTATTAAATTATTTCACCCTGAGCTTTATTCATTAAAATGACTTGTTTTAAGTTTTGGAGCTCTTTTTGTACTACAACCAGTTGATAGATTTTTCTAAAAATCCAACCAAAATTGGAGATGTCATGTGATGCCCCTAAATCACTTTTGTGCATAATATATTTCATTCATTGCATATTTTGAGTGCTACACCTATTTTTCTTGTTTGGTCCAGTGGACAATTTTGCACTACAACCCTTTTAAATATTTCTTTCTAGCTTCCACCAAAATTATGGGATGTCAGTAGGGGCATATGATTCCATTATATGCAAAAATCCAGGGTTGTTCTTTGAAGATTTTGAGTGAAACAACCTCATCTTCATTCTGGTCCAACATGATGGTTTGTACAGCAACCATATTTTTGCTTGCTCGTTGGCCCTTGATTCTTTCTCCTACTTGTAGTCCTCCATGCTAAACCCCTAAGTCCAGGAGCATGCAACCATTGGCATATTTTTTGTTCATGAAATAATGCCATTCACATCCTGTCCAGATTTGAAGTTCTGCAAAACTTGCACTAGCAAGTTTGTGCTTTTCACCAACTAACCTCACCACCCTCTTGTTCATCCAAAGAGACACTGATCTGGAAGATTTGGCCCCTCCAAGAAATGCCTAGGTGCCTGTGGCATTTTGTCAAACACCTGGAGTGCATGATCAGTTTTGACATGGATTGTTGCTTGCATTATGAACTTGACCACTTGACCAAACCACCTTGTTCCTGGAGTTTCCCTCTATCTCTAACCTAGTCCTGTCGCTTGCCAACCTCAACTGTGACCTGTAGGATGCCACGACATTGTGTCGAACACCTTCCATGCGTGCACTGGATGCGCCCAGAGCGCACGTATTGCATGAACCGCGTCCGAGCCGACACGCTGGCCCCCTGGTTTTGGCCCGCTCTGCAGCGCCACGCCACACACTACCCTCCTCACAGCAACGCGCCAAGCCGCCCTGGCAGCCTACAGCGCTGCCGACAGAGCTTTTGGCGGCACGCCGACGTCCGCAGCGCACCTCTGCCACGGTCGGCGCCGCCAAAGCCACCCTGGCTCGTCACCTGCCCCTGGGAACAGCGCAAGCCTATCCCCTCGCTCGTCGGCTAGCTCCCGTCGTCGCCACATCACCATTGCTACAGGGAGGCGGTTCGCCGTCGTCCTTATCACCGGCCACCTTGGAACCAACCTCCACCGCGTATATAAGGACCCCGGAGCTCAAACGAGACCTGGAGCAACCTCAAGTGACCCTCCTAGTGCTGCCTTGGCCAGCAGTCGAGAGAGGGAAGGCCTTCTTCCCCAAGTTCGGCCGGTTCGGTCGCCGCCAAGCCCCGGCCGATTCCGTCGCCACCAGTGCCTCCCCCTCTCCACTCTCTCCACCAAGAACTCTCCCTCCCTCTCGCGAGCACAACCCCACGCTCGATTTTGGCCGGAGACCACCGCAGCCCCAAACTCACTATCCACCCGAACGCCTCCTCCGCCGCGAAGCTCATCGTCGGCGACTCCGTTCACGTCGGCGACCATGGCGGGTACCCACAGACTCGTCTCGACCCCCTGAGCACGCCCATGTCCTCAGATCTCCAAGGGACGCCCCCGTTTGCCAGCAAATCCTCGCCGGAGTTCCGCCTCTGTTCGGTCGGAGGGGAACGACGCGCGCGTGGCCGGTCAAACCTGACCAGTGGGCCAGGCGGGCCCACCGTCAGTGACCCAGCGCCTGTCCACGCAGGAGTAAGTGGAAGCGCCTTTCCCGAATACGCTTTCGACGTGTACACGTTTTATTTGAAACGTTTTTCTTTTCTGTTTTATTTATAAATAACAGATTTTGACCAAATGTTTGACTGGCCTGGCTATATCTTTTAAAATATAACTCCAAATGAATTGATTCTTTTTCCTACCTCAAATTTAACCTAGTTTATTTTAAGATTTATTTGAAAAAAAATTCAAACAACTTTTTGTGCTGTTTTTATTTTGTGTGTTAATTCATTTATATTTTCAAACATAGGATTTTTGAAAGAGAGGAGAAGTATTTCAAGAGTTTGAAATGCACCCTGCGTTCCCGTGACCTGAAGGCAAGCATTCTGAACCCCGGCATAATATTTTTGTGTGTTCGATGACACGTTTATAACATCACCTCACTTTGGAGAAATTTGTTATTTCATGTGATATGATCATATGCATGGGTGCATGTTAGTGATTTCCATGCTGTTGGAAATGAACACACTCATGATGATATTCATCCTCATGTACCTTGCATGCATACCGGCAGGAACCCGGGAAAACCTCTGCCTTGGGTAGGCATGAGTTTGTCGCCGGTCTCCGTCGGGACGGTTATGTCTGGTATGACATGGTAAGGTAATATGAGCGGTGACTCTGTTGGTTGAAATATATTCGTTATGCTAATCATGCAGGGAATTATAAACCTCCTGAGTCGACCGTAGATCGAGTCTTGTTCCAGTAACCCCCACACTTGCTTCGTGCTACCACTTGTCTCTGCCGCAGGTAGGGTACGGTTCAGTAATTTGTCAACCCCTTTCTAGCACACACCGTACAGAGGGGCCGGGATGAGGGTACCAAGGCCATGGATTAAAGCTAGTCATCCGGTCAGGGGGCATGGGTGTTTCGGTTGTAGCCGAAGGGATAGCTTCCCCAGTTTTGCGCGCGGTATAAATTTTGTGATCCCATGCTAATCGAGGTTGTAGCCTCCCCACTTAGAGTTTTGCTTAACGAGTGTCATGGGTGATTCCAGACACTGGTGAGTTAAGCTGGTGTGTGCAAGTCAGGTGCGTTTTCATTTAAAAGACCGTAGACAGAATTAGTCCTGATGGACTAAAGAAATCCGTTACTCGTGGTAAAGAGTATACCCTCTGCAGAGATTAAACCTATTCGAATAGCCGTGTCCATGGTTAAGGATTACAGTCTGGGATGGGTCAAGTGTCGGTCTTAGTGTCGGTCTTTGGAGGTGAAACTGTTAAACCAGAACTGGAATTACTACTTGTGACTTGTGATGATTATGATTATTATTATTGTTGACTAACCCGCAATATTATTGTTATCATCAAGTATCTCTGGGATGGTTCTACCTTCGGGATATTCACTATGATTGTTTCTTTCAAAGCCCTTTATGTGGTGTCGCTCAGACGCACGACTGTGGCATTTATTTTAAAGCCCTTTATGTGGTGTCGCTCAGATGCCCGACTGTGGCATTTCTTTTAAAGCCCTTTATGTGGTGTCGCTCAGACGCCCGACTGTGGCATTTCTTTTAAAGCCCTTTATGTGGTGTCGCTCAAACGCCCGACTGTGGCATGTTTGTTATTTATTTCATAATTTTTAATACTGCTCTGTTATTGCATATTCATAATTAACATGCTTGTATGCATCAGAGATTTAATTTTTTTTGACTGACGTCATGAGCATTAAATATTTTTCAGCACATCATTGTCATATTATACCCGTGTTCATAATGTTTGCGAGTACATTCAAAGTACTCACTGGCTTGTCCCTGGCTATTGTCTTGGCCAGATTTCTTGCGTGGAGAGGAGCGACCGTGATGATAGCCCTGGAACCTAAGCAACGATGATAGCAGCCTCGCGAAGATAGGAGTTAACCTGGTCAGCTATTCCCGTGTAAAATGGAGTCCCATAGACACTGATGTTTCACAACTCGCTTCCGCCATCAACCACTAGAAACCATTTGTTGTACTCACATGCCAGAATGGTCTTGTACTACATATTTTGTATTTTGCTTGGAATTTCTGTATCAAGTTGGTGCTTCATCAGCTAACAGTTATCCTGGGGCTGGTGAGCACACATGCCATTCTCTGGAATTTATTACCCGGAGAACCGGTCGCCACACTGATTCCCTTCCCTCTTCAGCCCACGGGGCCCTCCGGGATAGGTGTCCCCACCCGGTGGACCCCTGGGACCCTTCTGGTGGTCCCGGTACAATACCGGTGACCCCCGAAATTTTCCCGGTGGCCGAAACTAGACTTCCTATATACAATTCTTCACCTCCGGACCATTCCGGAACTCCTCGTGACGTCCGAGATCTCATCCGGGACTCTGAAAAAATTTCGGGTTACCGCATACTAATATCTCTACAACCCTAGCGTCACTGAACCTTAAGTGTGTAGACCCTACGGGTTCGGGAATCACACAGACATGACCGAGACAGCTCTCCGGCCAATAACCAACAGCGGGATCTAGATACCCATGTTGGCTCCCACATGTTCCACGATGATCTCATCGAATGAACCATGATGTTGAGGATTCAAGTAATCCCGTATACAATTCCCTTTGTCAATCGGTACGTTACTTGCCCGAGATTCGGTCGTCGGTATCCCAATACCTCGTTCAATCTCGTTACCGGCAAGTCACTTTACTCGTACCGTAATGCATGATCCCGTGACCAAACACTTGGTCACATTGAGCTCATTATGATGATGCATTACCAAGTGGGCCCAGAGATACCTCTTCGTCATACGGAGTGACAAATCCCAGTCTCGATCCGTTCAACCCAACAGATACTTTCGGGGATACCTGTAGTATACCTTTATAGTCACCCAGTTACATTGTGACGTTTGGTACACCCAAAGCACTCCTACGACATCCGGGAGTTACACGATCTCATGGTCTAAGGAAATGATACTTGACATTGGAAAAGCTCTCGCAAACGAACTACACGATCTTGTGCTATGCTTAGGGCTGGGTCTTGTCCATCACATCATTCTCCTAATGATGTGATCCCGTTATCAATGACATCCAATGTCCATAGTCAGGAAACCATGACTATCTGTTGATCAACGAGCTAGTCAACTAGAGGCCCACTAGGGACATGTTATGGTCTATGTATTCACACATGTATTATGATTTCCGGATAACACAATTATAGCATGAATAATAGACAATTATCATAAACAAGGAAATATAATAATAATCATTTTATTATTGCCTCTAGGGCATATTTCCAACACCGGGTGGATCCATTACTTGAGCAATTTATGCCTAGCTTAATGGCTTTAAAGAAAGCGTCGCCAGAGAGTGATACGTCTCCAACGTATATATAATTTTTGATTGTTCCATGTTGTAATATTATCTGTTTTGGATGTTTTATATGCATTAATATGCTATTTTATATTATTTTTGGGACTAACCTATTAACCTAGAGCCCATTGCAAGTTCCTGTTTTTTCCTTGTTTTTGAGTTTCACAGAAAAGGAATACCAAATGGAGTCCAAACGGAATGAAACCTTCGCGATGATTTTTCTTGGACCAGAAGACAACCACATGGAGATGAAGTCAGAGGAGCCACGAGGTGACCACAAGGATGGAGGGCGCGCTCGGGGGGTAGGGCATGCCCCCACCCTTGTGGGCCCCTCATGCACCTCCTAACCTAATTCTTTCGCCTATATATTCCCTTATAAACCCAAACCAACAGGGGCATCCATGAAAACACTTTTCCGCCACCGCAACTTTCTGTACCCGTGAGATCCCATCTAGGGGCCTTTTCCGGCATCCTGCCTGAGAGGGATTTGATCACGGAGGGCTTCTACATCAACTCTACCACCCTTCTGATGAAGCGTGAGTAGTTTACCACAGACCTACGGGTCCTTAGCTAGTTGCTCGATGGCTTCTCTCTCTTTGATTCTCAATACCATGTTCTCCTTGATGTTGTTGCAGATCTATTCGATGTAATACTCTTTTGCGGTGTGTTTGACGAGATCTGATGAATTGTGGATTTATGATCAACTTATCTATGAATATTATTTGAATCTTCTCTGTATTCTTATATGCATGATTTGGTATCTTTGTAATTCTCTTCGAACTATCAGGTTGGTTTGGCCTACTAGATTGGTTTTTATTGCAATGGGAGAAGTGCTTAGCTTTGGGTTCAATCTTGCAGTGTCCTTTCACAGTGACAGTAGGGGCAGCAAGGCACATATTGTATTGTTTTCATCGAGGATAAAAAGATGGGGTTTTCATCATATTGCTTGAGTTAATTCCTCTACATCATGTCATCTTATTTAATGCATCACTCCGTTCTTTATGAACTTAATACTCTAGATGCATGCTGGATAGCGGTCGATGTGTGGAGTAACAGTAGTAGATGCAGAATCATTTCGGTCTACTTGACACGGACGTGATGCCTATATTCATGATCATTGCCTTAGATATCATCATAACTTTGTGCTTTTCTATCAATTGCTCGGCAGTAATTTGTTCACCCACTGTATTATTTGCTATCTTGATAGAAGCCTCTAGTGAAACCTATGGCCCCCGGGTCTATTTTCCATCATACAAGTTTCCGATCTACAATCTTAGTTTCCGATCTACAATCTTAGTTTCCGATCTACTATTCTTGCATCTTTTACTTTCCGATCTATAAACCAAAAGTACTAAAAATATTTACTTTATTGTTTATCTATCTCTTCCAGATCTCACTTTTGCGAGTAACCGTGAAGCGATTGACAACCCCTTTATCATGTTGGGTGCAAGTTTGTTTGATTGTTTGTGCAGGTATTCGGTGATTTGCATGTTGTCTCCTACTGGATTGATACCTTGGTTCTCAAACCGAGGGAAATACCTATCTCTACTTTGCCACATCACCCTTTCCTCTTCAAGGGAAAAACCAATGCAAGCCTAAGAAGTAGCAGGAAGAATTTCTGGCGCAATTGCCGGGGAGATCTACGCCAAGTCAAGACATACCAAGTACCCATCATAAACTCTCATATCTTGCATTACATTATTTGCTATCCGCCTCTCGTTTTCCTCTCCCCCACTTCTAAAATGATTTTCGAAAAGATTTTCCTTTTCTTCGCCCCTCTTACGTTCATGTTCTTCGTTCGCTTCCGGTTTACTCATTTGATAGTTTTGTTTATTACTACCATGTATGAAATTGGGAAGGTTATCGCTGAAAAAGATAGTAGTAACGATGGGGGAAACTTTGATGCTTTTGCTAATGCTAATCCTCATGAAGAATCTACTATTCTGCACACTAAAAACTTCGCATTGGTAGCGGCAATTTTATTGGAAAAGGGGTTATTCAAGATTTCTTTACTTGTGCCGGTGCGTTACCCACGTTAGGTGGATCTATTCTCCATAAAACTAGTAGTCTTGCGGATGCTATATCTTTGCTCGTTGTTGAACTTGAAAGACAATTTGTCCATATGCATCCATCCATACAAAGGATTTTTCTAGAGTTTTCTAATATTGAGCATTCTTCTGTTAAGCGTGCAACCACTATATTTCTAGCACATGAGTTTAGATTTATTATGAAAGAAGCTAGTGAAATTTTCATGCATTATAAAATAGATGGTGGTTGTCCTCCCATAGAGGGAATTCTCTTTAACCAAGAGGACATAATGCGTTTACAATCTCTAGATCATGTTGCTTATAATGAAAATTTAAGGAAGAGGGTCCCTACCGATGTTTTAGTTGACAAGATTTTTGAACTTAATAATAATTTTGCTATTCAAAACAATGTATTAGGTTTCTCTCTTGGACACAAGCTCATGACTTTTTGCCAAAAGAACGCTTAGAATGATGAGTTGGTTATACAATATGAAGGGCCAAAGGAGGAACCAATTCCTCCCGAGCTTGATCTTGGGGATCCTTATCCCATTAAATTTAGACATTTTGATTACTTTTGCTTACCTCAAAGAAAACTTGCTACTGAACGAAGGGAGTATGGGATGAGTTTTCGAGATTTGCCTTATCATTACTATGATTATACCTAGATCTATTCGTGTTTTTATGGGCGTTAAACAATAGTGCTTGTTGGGAGGCAACCCAATTTTATTTTTGTTCTTTGCTTTTTGTTCCTGTTTTGCAATAAATAATTCACCTAGCCTCTGGTTAGATGTGGTTTTGCGTTTTAATTAGTGTTTGTGCCAAGTAAGACCTTTGGGATAGCTTACAGTGATAATTGTTTTGATCTTGCTGAGAAATAAAAACTTTTGCGCCCAGGAAAATAATTTTCATAAATCACAGGAGCGTGATTTTGATCTTATTCTTTTTGATCTGGAATGGTACACAAATTTTCTAGGTTTTCCTAATTTTTCAGAAGTTTTGGAGTTACAGAAGTATTCGAGAGTTACAACTTGCTACAGACTGTTCTGTTTTTGACAGATTCTGTTTTCTTTGTGTTGTTTGCTTATTTTGATGAATCTATGGGTAGTATAACGGGGTATGAACCATGGAAAAGTTGCACTACAGCATATGTTACACCCATATAAATAAAGAATGAGTTCACAACAGTACCATAAAGTGGTGATTTATTTTCTTATACTAACGAAGCTTATGAGATTTTCTGTTGAGTTTTGTGTTGTGAAGTTTTCAAGTTTTGGGTAAGGTTTTGATGGACTATGGAATAGGGAGTGGCAAGAGCCTAAGCTTCGGGATGCCCAAGGAACCCAAGGTAATATTCAAGGAATACCAAGAGCCTAAGCTTGGGGATGCCCCGGAAGGCATCCCCTCTTTCGTCTTCGTCTATCAGTAACTTTACTTCAGGCTATATTTTTGCTGTGTTTTGCTTGGAGCGTCTTGTATGATTTGAGTCTTTGCTTTTTAGTTTGCCACAGTCATCCTTTCTGTACACACCTTTTGAGAGGGACACACATGAATCGTGATTTATTAGAATACTCTATGTGCTTCACTTATATCTTTCGAGCTAGGCAATATTGCTCTAGTGCTTCACTTATATCTTTTTAGAGCACGTCGATGGTTTTATTTTATAGAAATTGATGAACTCTCATGCTTCACTTATATTATTTTGAGAGTCTCTAAACAACATGGTAATTTTCTTTGGTTATAAATTTAGTCCTAATACAATAGGCATCCAAGAGGGATATAATAAAAACTTTCATATAAAGTGCATTGAATACTATGAGAAGTTTGATTCTTTACGATTGTTTTGAGATATGAAGATGGTGATATTAGAGTCATGCTAATGAGTAATTGTGTATTTGGTAGATAGTTATGTTGAGGTTTGTGATTCCCGTAGGATGCATGTATGGTGAACCGTTATGTGATGAAGTCGGAGCATGCTTTATTTTTGTTTGTCTTCCTTATGAGTGGCGGTCGAGGACGAGCAATGGTCTTTTTCTACCAATCTATCCCCCTAGGAGCATGCACGTAGTACTTTGTTTTGATAACTAATATATTTTTGCAATAAGTATGCAAGTTCTTTATCACTAATTTTGAGTCCATGGATTATACGCACTCTCACCCTTCCACCATTGCTTGCCTTCCTTGTGTCGCGAAACTTTCGCCGGTACCATACACCCACCATATACCTTCCTCAAAACAGCCACCATACCTACCTATTATGGCATTTCCATAGCCATTCTAAGATATATTGCCATGCAACTTTACACCGTTCCGTTTATTATGACACGCTTCATCATTGTCATATTGCTTTGCATGATCATGTAGTTGACATCGTATTTGTGGCAAAGCCACCTTTCATAATTCTTTCATACATGTCGCTCTTGATTCATTGCATATCCCGGTACATCGTCGGAGGCATTCATATAGAGTCATATTTTGTTCTAAGTATCGAGTTGTAAGTAAATAAAAGTGTGATGATCTTCATTATCAGAGCATTGTCCCATTGAGGAAAGGATGATGGAGACTACGATTCCCCCAAAAGTCGGGATGAGACTCCATATGAAAAATAAAAAAAAGAGAAAAGAAAAAAAAAGAGGCCAAAAAAAAGATAAAGGACCAAATAAAAAATGAGAGAAAAAGAGAGAAGGGGCAATGTTACTATCCTTTTTCCACACTTGTGCTTCAAAGTGGCACCATGATCTTCATGATAGAGAGTCTCCTATGATTTCACTTTCATATACTAGTAGGAATATTTCGTCATAGAACCTTGCTTGTATATTCCAATGATGGGCTTCCTCAAATTGCCCTAGGTCTTCGTGAGCAAGCGAGTTGGATGCACACCCACTTAGTTTTCTTTTGAGCTTTCATAAACTTATAGCTCTAGTGCATCCGTTGCATCGCAATCCCTACTCACTCACATTGATATCTATTGATGGGCATCTCCATAGCCCGTTGATACGCCTAGTTGATATGAGACTATCTCCCTCTTTTTGTCTTCCCCACAACCACCACATTCTATTCCATCTATAGTGCTATATCCATGGCTCACGCTCATGTATTACGTGAAAGTTGAAAAAGTTTGAGAACATCAAAAGTATGAAACAATTGCTTGACTTGTCATCGGGGTTGTGCATGATTTAAATATTTTGTGTGATGAAGATGGAGCATAGCCAGACAATATGATTTTGTAGGGATAAGCTTTCTTTGGCCATATTATTTTGAGAAGATATAATTGCCTTATTAGTGTGTTTGAATTATTATTGTTTTTATGTCAATATTAAAATTTTGTTTTGAATCTTATGGATCTGAAAATTGATGTCACAATAAAGGAAATTACATGAATAAATATGTTAGGTGGCATTCCACATAAAAAATTCTATTTCTATCATTTACCTACTCGAGGACGAGCAGGAATTAAGGTTGGGGATGCTTGATACGTCTCCAACATATCTATAATTTTTGATTGTCCCATGCTATTATATTATCTATTTTGGATGTTTTATATGCATTAATATGCTATTTTATATTATTTTCGGGACTAAACTACTAACCTAGAGCCCAGTGCCAGTTCCTGGTTTTCGCTTGTTTTTGAGTTTCACAGAAAAGGAATACCAAATGGAGTCCAAACAGAATGAAACCTTCGCGATGATTTTTCTTGGACCAGAAGACAACCATGAGACTTGGAGATGAAGTCAGAGGAGCCACGAGGCAGCCATAAGAACGGAGGGCACGCCCAGGGGGTAGGGCGCACCCCCACCCTTGTGGCCCCTCGTGCACCTCCTGACCAAATTCTTTCGCCTATATATTCCCATATATCCCCAAACCAACAGGGGCATCCACGAAAACACTTTTTCACCACCGCAACCTTTTGTACCCGTGAGATCCCATCTAGGGGCCTTTTCTGGCGTCCTGCCGAAGGGCGATTCGATCACAGAGGGCTTCTACATCAAATCTATTACCCTTCCGATGAAGCGTGAGTAGTTTACCATAGACCTACGGGTCCATATCTAGTAGCTTGATGGCTTCTTCTCTCTCTTTGATTCTCAATACCATGTTCTCCTCAATGTTCTTGGAGATCTACTCGATGTAATACTTTTTTGTGATGTGTTTGCCGAGATCCGATGAATTGTGGATTTATGATCAGCTTATCTATGAATATTATTTGAATCTTCTCTGAATTCTTATATGCATGATTTGATATCTTTGTAATTCTCTTCGAACTATCGGTTTGGTTTGGCCAACTAGATTTATTTTTCTTGCAATGGGAGAAGTGCTTAGCTTTGGGTTCAATCTTGCGGTGTCCTTTCACACTGACAGTAGGGGCAGCAAGGCACGTATTGTATTGTTGCCATCGAGGATAAAAAGATGGGGTTTTCATCATATTGCTTGAGTTAATTCCTCTACATCATGTCATCTTACTTAATGCATTACTCCATTCTTTATGAACTTAATACTCTAGATGCATTCTGGATAGTGGTCGATGTGTAGAGTAATAGTAGTAGATGCAGAATCATTTCGGTCTACTTGACGTGGATGTGATGCTTATATTCATGATCATTGCCTTACATATTGTCATAACTTTGCGCTTTTCTATCAATTTCTCGGCAGTAATTTGTTCACTCACCGTATTATTTACTATTTTGAGAGAAGCCTCTAGTGAAACCTATGGCCCCCAGGTCTATTTTCCGTCATACAAGTTTCCGATCTACAATATTAGTTTCCGATCTACTATTCTTGCAATCTTTTACTTTCTGATCTATAAACCAAAAATACCAAAAATAATCACTTTATCGTTTATCTATCTCTTTCAGATCTCACTTTTGCAAGTAACCGTGAAGGGATTGACAACCCCTTTATCATGTTGGGTGCAAGTTTGTTTGATTGTTTGTGCTGGTATTCGCTGACTTGTGCAGTGTCTCCTACTCCATTGATACCTTGGGTCTCAAACCGAGGGAAATACTTATCTCTACTTTGCTGCATCACCCTTTCCTCTTCAAGGGAAAACCCAACGCAAGCTCAAGAAGTAGCAGGGAGACAACCCGGAAGTTTTAGAGAGTTATTTATTTCTATTATGTGCTTTTATAATGTTTAAAAACAATAAAAAATTGTAGCGACCCGACCTCAGACGGTCAAGCCTCTGTGTTTCTATGCCATCTATGCTGGCACACACAGTACATCAATGTATATATCAAAGTGCAATCACATGTATAAATAATGTAAAACTGATATATACCTCATAAGTCACAGCGGAAACAAATAGTCGGGTGTGGAATCCCATCAACGCCATCGGCAGGTTAAGTGTAGACCGTAACCCTGTACCGTACTCTTACTCATCGGAAGAAAGTATCTGCAACATGATACGTTGCAGCCATGTAGGTCAGTACATTGAATGTACCGGCAAGATCACAACATGAGAAAACAGATGATAAAACTATACTATATGCAATATAGCTTTGTGGCTTTGTGTCTTAGTTTTGTTTTGCATAAAAGCTGGTTTTATTTTCCCTACATCAAAGGAATAATTGGAGTCTGTACTATGGAGTTTTCTATCATGACATGGTTCCGCCAACCGATGTCTCATAGCCCAAATCATCATAAGTTGCCCACAATTAAGTTATCAGTTAGATGTTGAGAGTTCCGAGATAGATCCAAGTCCAGAGGCTCAAATTGTCCGTAACCGGGGACACGACTAATCGATTAGGTTTAACCCTCTGCAGAGGTTTGTACACTTTACCCGCAAGATTCGACCCCTCTCTTTACGTTCTCGCACTTCAGGGTGTTTGAGAACAAGACGACCGAAATATGGTCTTCCGAAGAGTTCCCCTGACCACTGTCTGGTGCTCATCCAATCCTACCGTAGTTCTACATCTGCTAGCACCGTCCCAGCCAGAGTCACAACTAAGGTCAACCAAGCTAGAGCCATAGTGACTTGCGGTTGCATGGGTAAGCTTCCGGGCATGAAGTATTCTTCCGTCTCTTTGAGCCTGGGTGAAGCTTTCCGCAAGATGTCATGGCGCTTCTCCATGCATCCCGGCCATCCACTGGTTTCTCTAGGGTGCCCGTCAACCGTCCTTCACCCAGTAGTGTGTATTGAATTCTTGTCTTTTGTCTTAAGTCTTGAGGCCTTGAAGATGCAGTCCTTGCAGATGCCATCATGGAGTTGTCATCATTGACGTAAATCCTCCATTCTCACACCACTCCCGAGCACTCATACCAACCCGTCTACTATAGCGTAGCATTAAAATAAATAACGTCCCGGGCATGGTAACATGGCGATGGGTTCCTACCTCATGCATACTACTCAACTACAAGGATTCAATATCACTACTGGAGGGATTGTTGCGAAGATGACACTAGATGCAATAAAAACATAGGTATGAAAAACATGGTCAAAGTGAACTTGCCTGGTCAGTTGGTGAAGATATTATCGCTCTCAAAAACTTGAAAAACTAGTCGTCACTCTCCGATGAAATCTATACAAGCAAGCATAGTATTCACATAAACAATCATTCTAGCACTCAATCATAACAATCAAAATAACAACGAAATCGAAATAGGATCGAACGTAAAAACCAAATAAAAATCCAAATCACTCAAATAAACTGGCTAATCTACACCACAACAACTCTACTTAACAACAAGTAAAAAGCCTAAAACGAAAATACTTAACACAAGGAAAAAATAATTATTCACTAAGTAACATAAAGTATTTTTCCTATAATAAAATTCTAACAAAACAATAAAATAACACTATTTCAATTGCTAGCAACCAGTCATGCAACAAACAATACCTAGAACCTCAAGAATACTAAGTCTAATAAATCCTAGAAATTACCTAATTAACTATGGATTTTACAAGATTGAAACTATTCTGTTTTAAAAACAGAATGAAGAAAAAAAAGTGAATAGTAGGTCGGGATTTACTGTAGCAGTTCCGATGATCGGGTTCTGGTGGAGCTCCGGCGACATCCTCCGGGGCCCTCCGACGTCGGGGAAGGGATAGTAGGGGGCGACTGAGCAGGGCGGAGCGAGTGGTGGGGTCGGTGGGTGGCGAGGATGACCGGAGGTGGTGGAGCGGGGTGGCAATGGCGGCGGTGGTCCGGCGAGGTGGCGCGATAGTGTGGGGCGAGGAGAGGTGGCTCCAGGGACGGGAATGGGTGCGGGAGGTGGCCATTTATAGGTGGCGCAGGTCGGTTTGGAGGAGGGGGCAAGGGATTTCGCGAATCCCGCGATCTCCGGCGATGGCCGACGCGGCTGTGCTCGGGAACGAAATCCCGTTTGTGAGGAAGGAGATGATCTGGCGCGATCGGGCTGGATTTGGCCCAAAACAAAAATACCTTTCCTTTTTAAAAAGATTCCGGGAATAAAAATCATTTAAAATAAAATAAAATATAGGGGTATTATATATAAAAACTATCAGAAAAATATGCCCAATTTAATGGAATATTTTCCAGGGGCAAATAAAGTACTTTTTGAAAAATCATTTTTTTAAAATTCAAATCCAAATTACTTTCAAAACTCTATGAAAAAAATATTCCAACATTTTTGGGGTGTCATGTTACTCCCTCTCAACACTTTTGTTTCAAGTGTTCTTTGTCAGAAAAGTTTTTTTTGAATAAAATTCAAATGCCACTTTGAGTTAAAAACAAAATTTAAATGACAAATTCAAATGAAATATTTCTTTATTTCCCACCCTCTTTCATTGAAGAAATCATGAGGATCATTGAGTGGCATGAAGTTCGAAATATTTCCAAATTCAAATATTTTCAAACATAAACTTTTTTTGGAAAGTCCTTTTATTCCCTCTCATTCAAAGCTTCAAAAGTTCTAAAATTCCAATCAATTTCACTCACTCAATCAATCAAACAATCATATATTTTAATTATTATAACATTCCAAAATTTAGAATTTTGGGATGTTACAAACTACCACACTTAAAATGAATCTCGTCCTCGAGATTCGAAGAGGCTAGCAAGAAAAGGTTAGGGGCTGGGGGTCTTCTAGCAAATCTTTTGGTCGGAAAGGTCAGCGGTGCTACCACACTTAAAAGCAAGGTTACAGTTCCAATAAACTCAGGTACTTCCTATGGAGTGCCGACAATATCTGTCTCTTCACATATCTTACAATAGCTCCTTCATTAACGCTCTTCTGTCAGAGGCATAGCGTTTTCCTCAAAATCTTGGGCCGCTTCGTCAAATATGAAGTTCGTCCGAGATTGGATCTTAGCTAATAGGTCTGCGTCTATTCCAGACAACTATCAAAATACTCATGGTTGTCTACCATTAATGGTTTCTGCAGAAAAAGGGCCTTGGCTTCATTCTCACCGTATAATCTACGATTGGCAACAGCTGACATGTACATGGGTTTATCATCATACCATTCTAAGGCTTAAGCAAGGCTTCAACAAGCATCGTCACTTTACTATGGGTAAGTCTCTTAGATTTAGCATTCCAAATATCAAGAGTGAATGATAAGAGTAAGTCGGTATGGTGATCAATCCATTCCGCACCCAGATCATTACCCTGTATAAGGTTTAGCGAATCTCGTATTTCTAACACTCGGGCATCCTCACAACCTTTGTAGAAATTTCTGTTGTCCTCGAACTGGGTTCAGGTAAATCCATTGATTCTACAAGCTGAACAAAACATCTATCGTTCTTCACAATCTCGGGGTTTACGTAACATCCTATGTAATGTATGCTGATCAAATCACAGCTTCTTCCAGAATTCTTCCTTCAAGAAGATTGTGCTTGTGTCTTGGTCAAATCCCGGGCCTGTGGGTTATGGGTCCACTTCAACACTTGCATAGTGTTAACTCATCTGTGGAGTTACAATTGTTCCATATTCCAACATTACACCTCCTTTAAATCCAATAATACTTCATTTTGTCATATTCTTGGGGTAACCATCATAATCAAACTCCAACTTATTTTGTTTGGCTCCTTTCTATGGACCGTCATGAACAACACCTTTCTTTCTTCATTGATCCCGTAGCTTTACGAAGTACTACCACACTTAAAATGAAATGCACTAGTTCATCCATAAATCATATTATTTTCATATCAAATCTTTTATTACATCCTTAACCATTTTTCGATATGAGGAGAAGGAGGAGAGGCAAGAGTTCAAGCTTGGGGATGTCCAAGGCACCCCAAGTAAATATTCAAGGAGACTCAAGCGTCTAAGCTTGGGGATTCCCCGGAAGGCATCCCATCTTTCTTCAACAAGTATCGATATTTTTCGTCTTCGTTTCGTTCACGTGATATGCGTAAATCTTGGAGCGTCTTTTGTGTTTATTTTGTATTTTTTTTTTATGCACCATGCTGGTATGAGATAGTCCATGGTTGATTTATAGAATGCTTCATGTGCTTCACTTATATCATTTGAAGTTTAGATTGCATGTTTCTCTTCACATAGAAAACCGTTATTTGTAGAATGCTCTTTTGCTTCACTTATATTCATTAGACCATGATCTTTTGTAGAAAGAATTAAATTCTCTTGCTTCACTTATATCTATTTAGACATCCAACATGAATTGGTCATTTGCATGGATATTCATAAAATCCTACATAAAACTTATGGATCACTGAATATGATATTTTTGATTCCTTGCAATAGTTTTGCGATATAGAGATGATAATATGTGTGAGGTACTAGTGGATGATCATGTTTAGTAAGATAATAGTGTTAAGGTTTGTGATTACCAAAGAATGCACGTATAGTCTCTTGTTATGCTATGAAGTTGGAGCATGATTTATTATTGACTGTCTTCCTTATTAGTGGCGGTCGGGGACGAGCTATGGTCTTTTCCTACCAATCTACCCCCCTCGGGGCATGCGTAGTAGTACTTTGCTTCGAAGGGCTAATAAAATTTTGCAATAAGTATATGAGTTCTTTATGACTAATGTGAGTCCATGGATTATACACACTCTTACTTTTCCGCAATTTTCTAGCTCTACGGTACCCTGCATTGCCCTTTCTCACCTCGAGAGTCGGTACAAACTTGGTCGGTGCATCCAAACCCCATGATATGATACGCTCTATCACACATAAGCCTTATTATATCTTCCTCAAAACAGCCACCATACCTACCTATTATGGCCTTTCCATAGCAATTCTAAGATATATTGCCATGCAACTTCCACCGCTTCCGTTTTGATGACTTGAGCATTCATTGTCATATTGCTTTGCATGATCGTAAGATAGCTAGCATGATATTTCCATTGCTTGTCCTTTTTTGATATCGTTGCTATGCTAGATCATTGCACATCCTGGTACATTGCTAGAGGCATTCATATAGAGTCATACTTTGTTCTAGGTATCGAGTTCTAATTTTTATTTCTTTTGAGTTGTAAGTAAATAGAAGTGTGATGATCATCATTATTCATTATTAGAGCATGTCCTAGTGAGGAATGGATGATGGAGACTATGATTCCCCCACAGGTCGGGATGAGACTCCAGACAAAAATATAAAAAGAAAAAAAGAGAAAAAAGTGAGGTCAAAAAGAGCCCCAGAAAAAATAAAAAAAGAAAAAAAGAAAAAGAAAAAATGAGAGAAAAGAGAGAAGGGGCATGCAAATTCCACACTTGTGCTTCAAAGTAGCACCATGTTTTTCATATAGAGAGTCTCCTATGCTGTCACTTTCATATACTAGTTGGATATTCATTATAGAGTTAGATGCGCACCCACTTAGTTTTCATGTTGAGCTTTCATACACTTATAGCTCTTATCACATTCTTTGCATGGGAATCCCTACTCCTCGCATTGATATCAATTGATGGGCATCTCCATAACCCATTGATTAGCCGCGTCGATGTGAGACTTTCTTACCTTTTTGTCTTCTCTATATTTACCCCTATTATCATACTCTATGCCATCCATAGTGCTATATCCATGGCTTGCGCTCATGTACTGCATGAGGGTTGAAAAAGCTGAAGCGCGTTAAAAAGTATGAACCAATTGCTCGGCTTACCATCAGGGTTGTGCATGATAAATACTTTGTGTTAAGAAGACAGAGCATGACAAGACTATGATTTTGTACGGATAACTTTCTTTAGCGTTGATATTTTGGAAGACACGATTGTTTGTTGGGATGCCTGAGTATTGATGTCTTTATGTCAAATTATAGACTATTGCTTTGAATCACTCATGTTTTAATATCCGTGCCATGATTATATATATGATCAAGATTATGGTAGCATTCCACATCAAAAATTATCTTTTTTATCATTTACCTACTCGAGGACGAGTAGGAATTAAGCCTGGGGATGCTGACACATCTCCGTTGTTTTATAATTTTTGATTGTTTCATGCCAATATTATACAACTTTTACATACTTTTGGCAACAATTTATAAGATTTATTGGACTAACCTATTGATCCAGTGCCCAGTGCTAGTTCCTATTTGATGCATTTTTTGTTTTATAGAATATCCATACCAACCGAAGTCCAAATGCGATAAAAAATTATGGAGAATTATTTTGGAATATTTGTGATTTTGGGAGGTGGAATCAACGCAAACGGGGGCCCATTGCTCCCAAGATACACCAGGGCGCGCCCCAAGCCCCGGGCGTGCTCAGGTGTCTTGTGCCCTCCTCTTAAGTCGGTTGGAGCTCAACTTCGGGTGCAAGGAAGTTTATATCCAGAAAAAAATCGTGTTAAAATCTCAATGCAATCAGAGTTACGGATCTCCAGATATTTAAGAAACGGTTTTCGACCAGATCTGGAGAAGGCGAAATAGAAGAGAACAGAGAGGGAGATCCAATCTTGGAGGGGCTCCTTGTCATGCCCAATATGCTACCCTATCCTAAAGGAACTCGAAGGTCCCACCAAGGATAGACGCGCATATTGGAGACGCTTTTGCAAGGTGGATACCATTACATCGTACCATTACATAATAGTTGGGGGGGGGTACATACAAGAGGCATACAATGCCACATGAACACAACAACATCATACTCAAACGACATCCACCCTGCTAGCCAGGCTGCCGACCAGGAACCTATCCCTTGAACGACGAAGTAGAATAAGAACTCAAAACAAGCAAGGATCACTCTCACGTCATGATCATCGCATTACCTGTACCTGCAACTGTTGTTGTAGTAATCTGTGAGCTACGAGGACTCAGTAAAGTGCAAGGCGGTGGCAAAATGCATAATTAACACCTAGCACTTTTTTGAACTATGATAGCAATGGAATCTTAAATTAGAACAATTGTTCTTCAGGTTTAGGCACTTGTTCTACATGAATAGAGTATAGTAAGACGCAAGAATATAATACTTAAAAATAGAAAATGAGCTCATAGACCTTACCACATTCTTGGTTCGGGACCAGTACAGAACAAGGCGTTCCGAGTCATCGTCCAGTAAATGTGTCTCAGGAGAACGTAAGGGAATTTGATGAGTTTCGTTGCCGGCGAAGTATGTTTTCTCCAGGTAATTCCGATGCTACCACCAAGCATTCTTGAAGATAGCAGAGGTATTAGCACAGGTTACCTCATCCCGAGTTTCCAAATCGGTCCTTATCTATAGAGAAAAATGGGAAAATTTGCTGTATTATAACCATCATGGAGGTAGGATGTATGGGACGAAGCAAAGTAATTGCCATGAATAACATTACTTACACATAACTCCTGGACAAACACCTGCAACTGGCATTTTCCTTCATCTTTAGTATAATATTTCCAAGATGGGAAGATACGCACTTACGATTTAACAACATCAAATGCGATAGATGCTAAACTACGACTAGCTGGTTGTGCTTCCTCCACAGGAATAGGCGTACTAACTAGTGGATTTGGGGTTCGCCATGATAGTACTGGCCTTTTGGGCACTGGAGCTGCCTTACTAACTGCTCTTGTTTGGGAGCTGTGTGATGGAGATGGTGCTGTGTCAACAGGAACTGGGTTACTATCGGCTGGGCTTGGGGTTAGATTGGGTGAAGCTGGTTCTCGGTCCATCGCAGTAGGTGTACAATCTGCGAGAGTTTGGGTTATGTGTGGCAGGGCTGGTTCTTGTGCATGTACAACCGGGGTGCTATCTCCACCAAGAGGTAGCACTGTTTTATTTGAAGACCGTGTTTTTAGTATGCTAGATACTAGCATCACCCGCTCCAATTCAAATGGCTGATAAACATGAAACATAGTTGAATGTACAGACATTGTATGAGAGACATATTTAATAGATAGTGTGGAAAAAAGAGGGCATGAAATAGTTGACATGTATATTGTTTAAATAAAATGGATAGGATGACATAATTTCACATATATGATGTCTATCTAAACTGGATAGCATAGCATAACATAATTCAAAGTTATGATGAATAACTAAACATGACCGCATGACATAATTCACCTAGATGTTATCTAAGTAATCAGGATCGGATCATTTAATTCACACATGTGGTTTATATGCTAAACAGAGGGCATTCAATATGATGTCTGAACTAAGAACATGGTGTTGAATATTGTGTATATGATGTTTAAACTATGCAATGCAAGACACCATATGCATGATATGAGCAGTATAACCGTGCCAAGTTAGAGCATACACCTCAGTGGGGGAATAGGACTGGTCATCTGTCTCTGAATCCATCTCCGAGGAGCTAATGGGACCCAACAAGAGATCTACTTCGACAGGTAGCACTGTCTGCTTTGAAGGCCTTGTTTTCACTCCAGATTTTTCCATCTCCCACCCAAATGGCTGATTCACAGGAAGATTAGTTTAATGTACAAACATTGTCAACAAATGGAAATGTAATGAAGAAAAGGATGGGCAAGATATCATTCAAATATATGATGCCTGGATAAACAGGATGGCATTACACATTTCACATATATTATGGCTGGCTAAAAGACATGAGACTGCATAATTCCCATATATGATATAGAAACTAAACAGGTGGCATTACAGAACATGTCTAAACTAAGAAGATGACATATATGATGTCAAAAGTAGGCACTGCAAGGCAACATATGCATGACATGACTAACATCATCATGCCAAGGTAGAGCAAACACCTTGGGGGGGGGGGGGGGTAAATAGGAGTGGTCAGAGGCATCTGAATCCGCCTCAGAACAGATATCTTCCTCTGGATTACAATCTGGAGAGGGGTGGGGAGGGTTTGCCATTGAACCCACCATGGAGCAATGTCTGCATGACATTGTATTGCCGCGCAAAATTCTTATCTTTTTCTCTACATGTTCAGCATGACTGTGTACAATATCTGACATGCATACGAAAAAAATATGGTGAGATTATGTAAGGAGAGCATGCAGAAATTTAGAGTGATGGTAACAACCAGTGGATGGATCCAAAAATAATGATAGCAGGCTGATGATTGCTTTAATTTAATAAAAGATAGATGATGATTGCTTTACTATTTGTTTCTCACCCAAGATGAACAACATAGGCATACCCTAGGTGAACCAGATATTAGACAGACATACTATTCATTGCTGCCTCGACATGTGCCCCACAACTAATTTAGAACTCAAGTTTGAACATCAATTTGGACCTGACTTGGGAGTCCAAGAGCTGAACAGGACGACAAAGTAGCGGGTAATTTTAAGCAATGCATAACATAAGCAGAAACAAAAGAGCGCGACCTCTCTTGTGGTCCCGTGTACTCCTGAGGTTCATCCGCTGAGTCGATGATGGTGATGCCGTTGTGGTGGGTGCCGGCGGCAGGGAAGGAGATCTAAGGCGGCGAAAGACGGTCAGGAGTTGTGATGTCTGGTTTGGTGGATGCTTCTGTCGATGAAGCAGCTCAGGTGAGGTGGACGACGTCGCGGCAGGAGCAGGACAAACCACACAAAGTTCCCTTCTACACCTACCTGTAACTGAAGTAATTCTGTAAGGCCTCATTTGGCTTGCATGATTCTAAAAACGCAGGGATAGGGAAAACACCAGAATAGGATAGGAATGCACATGGTAACAGAGCATTTGTAAACACATGATTTCTGTCAACTTGGGTGTTTGATTTACAGGAATTGGAAGAGCAGAGGAATGCAAAGAAACATGGCCAAAATAAAGTGAAACCATATGATAGCGTGTACAGTTAGAATGTTATTCTGGCACTAATGCACTTGGTCTTGTTTTCATGCATAGGATTTTGAAAAGTAGGTCCAGGTGGATGTTTTGCTTCATTCCTTTCAACAAAATGCATGAATAATTGAATAGTAGAGTGCCATTGGAAAATTCCCTATTGCTATGTTTTTCCGTTGAACAAAAATAGCCCTAATGGATCGACGTGAATGTATAGTAACAAGTGATGCAACAAGTGTACAACCTCTTTGCCATAGCCGTGTCGACCTCAGCATCATTGGGTTGGTCGCTGAAGCAGTTGAGGCAGAGGTGGCTGTCGGAGGTGTGGAGGAGGATCTGAGGAATCTGTAGACGGCGTCTAGGGCACTGCTCTGTTGTGATGGATCGTTCTGTCGTTGGAGCAGCTCCGGTGAGCCGTAAGACGTCAAGGCTGAAGCAGCACAAGACAAACATCGTCAATCTCAAGTGGGATTCTAATAGCATCTCCAATAGATGATGTAAAATAGATGTAAAATTTACATCACCAAAAACCACCTGACTATGACAGATGAGGTAAAAACTATTGACTCTGAACTTAACTGTCGAAAATGAAATTTACTGTGGAATCTGAATGCTACCATCGAAACTGAATGTAATGGTACTAGAGAGGCACTTGACATGTAGTTTAGGGAGGGCCTGCAGTTCATCTTCAACCTGCACCCCCCTGAGCCGCCAGCCACCACCGGCCGAACCGCCGGCCCTAGCGCCGCCTAGCTGCCCCGAAACAACTCCCCACCGCCGCCCCGGCCAGCCCTCTAGCCCCCCCGCCCCACCCTTTACCCTAAGATAGATAGTGGGGTACCTCTCCGGCGAGCCCCCGTCCCCGCTGCGGGTGGTTCTTCCTTAACTCTGGCAAGCCCCCCAACCCCTGAAAATCGACTGACCCAAAAGTCAATTCAGTCGACTGAAGTGTGGCTAAATTGGAGCAGAGCAGCTGCACTAGCGAGGGGGAGAGCAGTAGCAGCAGCTGGGCGAGCGAGCGATCGAGCGAGAGCCGGAGCAGCAGCAGCAGCGCGAGTGAGAGACGGAGCAGCAGCAGCAGATCTGGCTGGTATGGATGCCGCCGCTGAAGGGGCCTCGCACTGGGGGAGAGCCGCCGTGGAGATGTCGCCCGTGGCGCTGGCTTCAAGGTAGCCGCTCCATGAGGGTGCGGGATGGAGCACCGTCGGCGCTGGAAGGTCGAGTTAAGGAGAAGGTGCGATGCGATGAGTGTACAACCTCTTTGGTGGCGCCAAGTAGGCCTCGGCTTCATCCGAGGAGTTGGTGAGGATGCTGCGGTTCCGGTGGAGCAGGTTAAGGCCGCGCTGTGGGCATGGAGCAGCCGTGATAGACAAGGCGATTGTCGGAGCAGCTCCTTGGAGGTGGAGGATGGGGTGGTTGAACTGGCGGGATGATGAGATGGACGACTGATCCTCATCCGGGGAGGTGGACAAGGGACGTCGAGCTGTTGCGGTGATGACATCATCGGGGAAGAGGCTTCGGATGGGCACCGATGACGTGGCGGATGGAGGAGGGTGGGGTTTCGCGGCTGGAGTGGAGAGGTTATGGCGGCCTGGGATTTCGAATGGCGAAAAGGGGGCGATGTGTCACATCCCTAGCTTCTCGCAATGCCTAGTGCTAGCATTTGGTGATGCATCAAGTTTACTTCTCATAGAAAATTGAAATGGGGGTGATCAAACCCTAGCACTTTGAAATCCAAATAGGTCCAGCTTAAATAAATTGCATTCCATAACCCAAAATGCTCTTCTTTGGTGTTGATATTTTTGGCAATGGTCTTGATCCATACAAAAAATAATGAACATTTTCTAAGGAACAAATTGGGCACTGAATTTAAATCATAAAGTATTTGAATTGGGGCATTTAATTACTCTACATATTATTAAATGCTCCAACAATTCTGAAAATAGCTAAGGGCCTCTGAGATACTTCAGTTGTTGCCCATAATTAATTTCAGGATTTATAGAAATGATTTGGTGATTTTACTAAATCAAAAACATAGTTATAAAAAAGAAAACAAAAGGAAAATAGAAAAGGGCACAAAACCCACCTGGGCCACCTACCTGCAGCCGGCCCAGCTCGCTGGCCCAGCCCACATGGAGCCCCTTGTCGTCTTCCTCCCCGAGCCAGTAGGCAGAGCGCGTGCTCGCCGCACGCGCACACGCGCCCGTGCCACCTCCTACCTAGCTGCCTGCGTCCCCGACGCCCTGGACGCCTCCAACGTTGCCACGCTACCCCCAGGACCCCTCTCACTCTCCCCAATCCTCACCCTCTCCCCTGGATCTCTCTCTCCCACTCACCCGAATGGGTTCGTCACCGCCGATCGTCACCACCGCGGCCACCGGCCAGCACTAGACACATGGACTAGGCCCCAAGCTCTACCGTGCCACCCTTGTCATCTTTGTCAGCTCACATGGCCGAAAGAGGTCCAACGCGCTGTCCCCGTCCTCTTCTTCATCGTCGGCCGCCGCGGATCTCCATCGCCGACTCGCCGCCGTCCGAGCTTCCCCGAGTACGCTGGCCATCCCTACGGAACCGTAGTGAGCCCCCGAGCATTTTCCCCCTCTCCCCGCAGTCAACCCCTTCCTCTAGCCGCCTCCTCCACCAGAGCCAAGATGCTCCGCCGCACGAGCTCGACGCAGGCGTCCTTCTGGTGAACATTTGGTCCCGCGCATATGTCCGCTGGCCTCGTGCGCACGTGAAGAACCCATAGGTACTAACTGCTAGCCTCTCGGCGCGCCGTGTCGTCAGTTTCGCCGACGTCCGAGCTCCGGCCGCCGCAATAGCTCGTCGCCGGGCATGATTTCGCTGACCCCGTAACCTCCCACTTGGCCCTATAGATGCACAAGATCAAGGGCTACTCCCTGGTGCCCTCATCGCGCTAAGCCGATGCCTCTAGCGCAAGTCCGGCGTGCCCCGCCGTGTCCCGTGGTCGCCGCCAACTGGCCTCCGACGTGATGATGTGGCACCATCATTAGGGACTAATGACCCTGCTAATTAACCCCTCTCTCACTGACATATGGGCCCCACACCTTAACTAACCACGGCTTAAACTTTTGCTTAGTTTAGGTTAATCAAAGTGGCCCCACGCGTTGGCGTTGACATCGCTGATGTGGCCATTGACCGGACCCATCTGTCATTGACCCTGGGCAGCACTGTGTCACTGACCAGTGGACCCCACTGGTCAGGTTTGACCTGGACCCGCCTATTTGACCTGCTGACATCACCATGACGCAGTGCTGATGCAATAAACACCTTTTCTGGATTATTTCTATTTTAGAAATATCTGTAAATTCCAGAAAATAGTATAAACTTCAAAAATTCATATAAATTCAACCGTAACTCAGAATGAAATAATTTATATACGAAAAATGATCAGAAAAATCCAATCTAACCATCTGTACTAGTTTCATGCATGATAGAAGAACTTATGACTGCTGTTTAGTAGAAATCATATGAAGGGCATTTAAAACATCACATATGGAGTTTGAACTTGAATCTTTGATTCAAACCAACTCCATTTAACCTGTTGCTAGTTGCATTAGCTCAAATCACAACATATTGCCATGCCATGATCATGCATCATATTGTGCATTGCATTGACTGTGTTTCTCTTTGTTTGCCAGTATTTGTCCCCTCTTAGTAAACATGGTTTCGACGATGAGTTTGATGACACCGATGAAGAACTATATTATCTTCAGAAGTGCCAGGCAAGCAAACCCCCTTGTTCATTCCGATACAATCCCACTCTTTTGCTCCTGATCTCTTTTACTGCATTAGGACAACAACAACTCATGTGTTACTTGCTGCGGTAGTTGAACCCCTTTTTCCTCTGCATGACCTGTCATTGCCACAGTAATTAGATGAAACCCACTAGCATGAGTAGGAGTTGTTTGAGCCCTGATGTGCCTACTCATTCATGCTTGTTGTCATGCCTGCTACTGCTTAGAGTTGAGTCAGGTCTGATTCATCGGGGATGAATTGGAATGTGGTGAACATGTCCCACCATGTGTGAGCTAAGTGTGTGAACACGATTTGGTAAAGGTAGCGGTGAGAGGCCATGTAGGAGTACATGGTGGGTTGTCTCATTGAAGCCATCCTCAGGAACTGATTTCTGTGTTTGTGATCCATGAATGGCTACTACCACTCATTGGGATCCTTAATTGACCCTCTCGGCTTCTTAATCACTCTTGTCCTCTGTCCAGGAGTTGCAAGTAGTTTCTGCTGTTTGTAGTATGCTGGAGGCCGTGCGCAGCGCTGACCCGAGGGGTGGGCTGTGATGCGATAGGCACATGGCCAGGAATGTCGGGCGCCCGTTTGGTGTCGCAGAACCCTTTACACATTGTTCGGGGCCGTATGAGGAAACCTCGGTCGGATTCCCTGCGGATGGAACCTGAATAGGCGATAAACCTGGACTAGAGACTTGAGTGTTTAGGTATGCCGTGGCCGACACCCTCGCCAGGCTTCCCCTTGAAGGTTGCCGAGATACATGACGTGTGCATGGCGGTAAGTGGCGAGAGCGTGTGTGAATAAGTACACCCCTGCAAGGTTAACATCATCTATTCGAGTAGCCGTGTCCGCAGTAAAGGACTTCTGGGTTGCCTGTACAGTTCATAGACAAGTGAAAGTGGATACTCTAAAATGCGCAAGATAAGCGTGAGTGCTATGGATGGCGTTCTCGTAGGGAGACGGGAGCGGATCCATAGTGGTGTATTGATATGGTGAATATGTGGACTCGTGTGCGCCACCTCAAAAGAGTTACTTAAAGTCGTAGTTCAGGATAGCCACCGAGTCAAAGCTGGCTTGCTGCAGTTAAACCCCACCACCCCATTTGTTGATAATGATGCATATGTAGTTAGTTCTGATGTAAGTCTTGCTGAGTACATTTGTACTCACGTTTGCCTATTTTATGTTTTTGCCGAGAGACTTCAGTCTCACTAGTAGTTCCGCGTGGATTTCGATGTTAAGCTTGTTACCTCAGCTACGATCTTGTGCCCTCGGTAGGATCTGGTAGATAGTCAGGCTTCTCAGCCCTTTTTCATTTGTAGATGTCTGTACCCAGACATGTTAAGCTTCCGCTTGTGCTTTGACTTGTATGCTCTGAATGTTGGGTCATGAGACCCATGTTTGTAATATCTCGCTCCTCGGAGCCTATTGAATGAAATACTTGAGTTGTAGAGTCATGTTGTGATGCCATGTTGTATTTGCACATATCGAGCATATTGTGTGTATGTTATTGAAATGCTTGGTATGTGTGGGATCTGACTATCTAGTTGTTTATCCTTGGTAGACTCTCTTACCGGGAAATATCTCCTAGTGCTTCCACTGAGCCTTGGTAGCTTGCTACTGCTCTGGAACACTTTGGCTGGTTGGCATGTGTCCTTCTTCGTTCCTGTGCCTGTCCTTTCAGGGAAATGTCACATGGTGTCAACCGGAGTCCTGTTAGCCTGCTACAGCCCGGTTTACCGGAGTCCTGCTAGCCTAGTTGCTACAGCCCGGATTCACTCGCTAATGACCAACACGTTCATTGGTAGGTCATGTATGCCTGTCCCTATAAGTTAGTGCCACTTTGGGTTCACAACTAGCCATGTCAGCCCGGGCTCCTTGTCATATGGATGCTAGCGACACTATCATATACGTGTGCCAAAAGGCGCAAACGGTCCCAGGCCTGGTAAGGCGACACCTGTGGGAATACCGTGCATGAGGCTGCAAAGTGATATGAGGTGTTACAAGCTAGATCAGTGTGGCATTGGTTCGGGGTCCTGACAGCTTTGGTATCAGAGCCTGACTGCCTATAGGATTACCAAGCCAACTGGTCGAAGTTGAGTCTAGAAATTCTTTAGTTATATAAGGGAATTGATTGTGAATGGGAATGTAAGGCTCCTTTTACTCCTTATACCTTATGACCTTCTGATCTGAGTCATCTTAACTTTCCTACGGGGTTAAGGAACTAGGCTTTCTCTTCTTTCTATCAGTATCACGTGTTACTAATCCGTAGACTTATAAGATTGTTGGATTTAAGCCTCAGTTCAGTTCCTACTACTTTTGTGTGTTCACTGTTGGTCTCGGAACCTTGATATTATTATGATCGAGTGATTATGCCACCATTTTTGCAGAATGTCTCAAATCTTTTCGAGCATTCATAGTCATTATGCTATCCGAGTCATCCCAGGTTTCTAAATAGTCTAATGCATTTGCAAATCTCTTCTTCTCATTCCTGATGTTCCTCTGGTCAGATTAACCACACTAACTAGTGTGTTGAGGCACTTCATTGCCTCGGCATTTATGTTGGAGCTATTATTATGACCTAGGTGTCTAGAGTATCACCTAGTAATCTAGCCATGTTTTGTGTTCCCAGTGTGATCATTCTGGCCACCATTCTCGAAAGCATCCCGTGATGCAATTTAGTTAGTAGGTATTCTATTCCTGGGGTTTTGACCCGAGATTCACCCTACCCACTTCATGTTTATAGTGTTTGCTAGTTCCTTTAGGTTATTAGTAACCTCTTCGATAGTCCTCGAGGTTCGTGGTGTATCCTTCTTCCAAATACCATGAACTGCTTATGGCAGAAGTTCTTTGAACCAAAAGATCACAACCAGAGTGCTCTTGACGAGTTCTCGATTCTATGCTGTGACTCTGCCAGATCTACCTTTTCTGCATGGGTTATCCGGAAGGAATATGTTGAGCTTTGCCTGACATACTAATCGATGCATCCATGACTCAGAAAATCGTATGTTCTTTCGAGTTGTCCCTCTTTAGTTGTACTCTAACCCCCGTCTATCAATTGATAGTCAGGAGTGGTTGTGCATTCGTGTTCATCGATGCCTTTTACTCCTGTGGTCGGTCAAGCCATTCTATTCGGAATGACTAGGAGAAACAAACTCCAGTACCTCATCCATATCCAGGATTGGGTCAAAGAAGTTGTACTACGCAAATCAAAATGCCAATCCAGCTTTTGATTATGTTCTACCTTGGAGTATTTCCATCTTTATATCAAGAATGTCATGGGAATTTCACACCATCCTATGAACTCTTGATACAGTGATACTTCTCGCCATCGATATTCATTCCACGGTTCCCGTGTTATTGTAACCGAAACGCCGACAAGTGAAACATGATGTGTGAAATCTATACTCCTGGCAACTCTGTTGCTTGGTAGTTAAATGGACAATAACCTCATTCTTAGCGTGTTGATTATTGAATCATCACCCTAAGGTTGATCGTGCTACCTAGTCCTTATTCCCGGTGGACTTTTCAATCAATGAGTTAGGATAGTGCCAATCCTTGATTATTTGATCATATCATCTTGCCTGAGAAGCAAGATTGTTCTCGAGCTTAGTAACATACCGGTGGTTCGTGATTTTCCGAATATCTTCTCGGAAGTATTACCAGGTTATCCCCTGACTGTTATGTTGAGCTCGTGATCAAGTTGGTTCCTTGTAACTACCCCTTTCTCCAAGAATCTGTGTTGAATATCCCTAAGCTAGTTGGTTAAGCTAAACAATAACTTGGAGAGTTGGAAGATAAAAGCTTGCCTAGCTTAGTTCATTTCAAGCGATATATTGTGTGTGTTGAAGAAAGATGATATCCTCATAGAATGGTCCCTGTGATCAGTTGTTGGACCTATTGTCTTATCAAAACTTTGATTTGAGTGTGGGCTATCATCAAATCAAATCAGAGCCAACGATGTTCGTAATGTTGTCTTACTCGTGGTTGATCCCTCGGGCATACACCATTACATCCTTTGGTCTGACCAATGCTATCTCCGTGTTCACTTAATTGTGGAATTCTGTCTATATGGAAACCAGGATGAATTGTTGTTGAGCCCATCGCCAACATCCTTATCTCCTCCATGATTTTGTTGAACATTAAGCTAGTGTTGGAAACTTTATACGCAATGTCTTCATGTCCCGTTCATGAATCATATGTTTGGATGAAAGAAGTGACTTTCTCTAACTCATGTGCATTTGATGCAAGATGTCACCGTGGATTCGAGAAAGTTAGTTTTGCTTCCTCTGGAATCGTCCCAAGTTAGTCACGCATGTGCAAAGTACTCTATGGTTTGATAGGTTGGCCGCCTCCATTCTATATGTGTTTCCTAGCACACCAAGCCACTGATTGACTTGTTCAAGGAGAAGAAGTTCCTTCTTAAGAGCATGCCTTATGCAAGAACTTTGATATCCTCGATGATGGTTCCCCACCTGAACTCGGTAGTGTTTTATTATAAGACTACTACGTGGCCATGCTTGTCTGGGACAACGTATTCACATGTTTGTAGCAGAACCAGCTCATGTTTTGGAGCTTACTACCGTAGTCCATTTCCCGAGAATCTTGCAACGTCATCTCGTCGATTTGTGTTGCAAACTTTAATTTTTCTTTCTAGACTTGATGAGTCTGGAATATCCTAACACCAACCAGATCTGAATCTCAGGCTGATATGATGGTTGGAATGTTTTCCAAAAACTATAATATTGGTTTCTCTGTAACCCGGTAAAGAGAATGTCATGGCCAACACACCCAGTCGGAAGACCTGTTATTGTAATATCTTGATTGAAGAAGTTGGCCACCTCCCCATAAGGACTTCGTAGGACTTACTCCCTAGTTGTGCCTTATGATTTTTGTGTTCCCGAAGTCCGACCTTTCACTTGATGTTCTAGATATCAAACCATAGCTATGAATGGATTATGCTAGCACATCAAGGAGAACATTAGAAGCGGAGTGCTAAATGTCTCTCGGTCGATCGTCCAGATTTTGTTCCCTTGGCCCCACTAAGGTGAAATCTGAGAAGGTGTTATCTTCCTTTGCATCTGCATCGTCCACCATTAATCATCATGGTAGTATGTTGTGTCGCCAGGATCCTTGTCACGGATATTGGTAAAACCTTGAAGAATATGGAAATGCTCAAGTTCTTGAAAGCACGCACAAACACTAGGTGTTATCATTGGCACTAACTGGGATTTGCTCCCAGTTTCCTCGGTTATACTATAACCTTGCAAACAGTGGATTCACTCCCTATTGATGGGTTTCTCCCCAGTTACCAGAATCATCTCCAGCATTTGCATTTTGTTCCCAGCTTGCACCGCCATTGTGCCATTCTACCGAACTCCTCCAAACGATTGCTCGAGATTTTCCCTAGGCTGGTATAGAGAGCCTCAATGATCTCTATATCAAAAGTAATTCTTTTGCCACTTAAGGTAATAATTCTACGAGCCAGTTTCCCTGAGGTGTCTTGTTATGGTATCATGGCAACTCAAATCCTCGCTACGTTGACAACCGTTCACCACTCTCTTAAGTGTGGAATTCGTGTCTACCTAGTGAACCCTCGTCATCTGTTCCACTCCATCCCTCTAGATGCGTGCTTCGTGTCTCGGCTCGAGAGATGTGGCTATGTCTCATTCCGTGAGTTAATCCTGAGTTGTTCGATCTTCGAGAAGATCGATACTTCTAGAGTTTCCTTTTCCTCTCATTGTTATGTTGGATGGAGTTCTTGGAGCAAGACATCGAGACAAAGATGGTGATCGATTCAACGTTCTTCTAAAGTGCAACTTGGATCATGAAGTTTGTGAGATTTAGTGTCCCCTCTGTCTTCCTACCTCACGTCTTGAATCTTGGGACGAGATTCTTGTTTAGTGGGGGTGAGTTGTCACATCCCTAGATTCTAGCAATGCCTAGTGCTAGACTTTGGTGATGCATCATGTTTACTTCTCACAGAAAATTGAAATGGGGGTGATCAAACCCTAGCACATTGAAATCCAAATAGGTCCAGCTTAAATAAATTGCATCCAAGAACCCAAAATGCTCTTCTTTGGTGTTGATATTTTTGGCAATGGTTTTGATCCATACCAAAAATAATGAACATTTTCTAAGGAACAATTTGGGCACTGAATTTAAATCATAAAGTATTTGAATTGGGGCATTTAATTGCTATAAATATTATTAAATGCTCTAGCAATTCTGAAAATAGCTAAGGGCCTCTGAGATAATTCAGTTTTTGCCCATAATTAATTTCAGGATTTATAGAAATGATTTGGTGATTTTACTAAATCAAAAACATAGTTATAAAAAAGAAAACAAAAGGAAAATAGAAAAGGGCACAAAACCCACCTGGGCCACCTACTTGCAGCCGGCCCAGCTCGCTGGCCCAGCCCACATGACGCCCCCTGTCGTCTTCCTCCCCGAGCCAGTAGGCAGAGCGCGTGCTCGCCGCACGCGCACACGCGCCCGTGCCACCTCCTACCTAGCTGCCTGTGTCCCCGACGCCCTGGACGCCTCCAACGTTGCCACGCTACCCCCCGGACCCCTCTCACTCTCCCCAATCCTCACCCTCTCCCCTGATCTCTCTCTCTCACTCACCCGAACGGGTTCATCGCCGCCGATCGTCACCATCGCGGCCACCGGCCAGCACTAGACACACGGACCAGCCCCCGAGCTCCGCCGTGCCACCCTCGTCCTCTCCGTCAGCTCACATGGCCGGAAGAGCTCCAACGCGCCATCCCCGACCTCTTCTTCATCGTTGGCCACTGCGGATCTCCATCACCGACTCGCCACCGTCCGAGCTTCCCCGAGCATGTTGGCCATCCCTATTGAACCGCGGTGAGCCCTCGAGCATTTTCCCCCTCTCCCCGCGGTCAACCCCTTCCTCTAGCCGCCTCCTCCACCGGAGCCGAGATGCTCCGCTGCATGATCTCGATGCCGGCGTCCTTCCGGTGACCATTTGGTCCCGCGCATATGTCCGTTGGCCTCGTGCGCACGCGAAGAACCCGTAGGTACTAACTGCTAGCCTCTCCGCGCGCTACATCGTCGGTTTCGCCGACGTCCAAGCTTCGGCCGCCGCCATAGCTCATCGTCGGGCACGATTCCGGTGACCTCGCGACCTCCCACTTGGCCCTCTGGATGTGCAAGATCAAGGGCTACTCCCTTGTGCCCTCATCACGCTAAGCCGACACCTCTACCGCAAGTCCGGCATGCCCCGCCGTGTCCTGTGGTCGCCGCCGGCTGGCCTCCGACGTGATGACATGGCACCATCATTAGGGACTAATGACCCTGCTAATTAGCCCCCTCTCTCACTGACATATGGGCCCCATGCCTTAACTAACCACGGCTTAAACTTCTGCTTAGTTTAGGTTAATCACAGTGGCCCCACGCGTCGGTGTTGACCTCGCTGACGTGGCCGTTGACCGGACCCACCTGTCATTGACCCTGGGCAGCACTATGGCACTGACCAGTGGGCCCCACTGGTCAGGTTTGACCTGGACCCGCCTATTTGACCTGCTGACATCACCATGATGCAGTGCTAACGCAATAAACACCTTTTCTGGATTATTTCTATTTTAGAAATATCTAAAAATTCCAGAAAATAGTATAAACTTCAAAAATTCATATGAATTCAACCGTAACTCAAAATGAAATAATTTATATATGAAAAATGATCAGAAAAATCCAATCTAATCATCTATACTAGTTTCATGCATGATAGAACAACATATGACTGCTGTTTAGTACAAATCATATGAAGGGCATTTAAAACATCACATATGGAGTTTGAACTTGAATCTTTGATTCAAACCAACCTCATTTAACCTGTGCTAGTTGCATTAGCTCAAATCACATCATATTGCCATGTCATGATCATGAATCATATTGTGCATTGCATTGATTGTGTTCCTCTTTGTTTGCCGGTATTTGTCCCCTCTCAGTAAATGTGGTTTCGACGATGAGTTCGATGACACTGATGAAGAAATATATTATCTTCAGAAGTGCCAGGCAAGAAAAACACCCTTGTTCATTCCGATACAATCCCACTCTTTCGCTCCTGCTCTCTTTTACTAAATTAGGACAACAACAACTCATGTGTTACTTGCTGCGGTAGTTGAACCCCTTTTTCCTCTGCATGACCTGTCATTGCCACAGTAATTATATGAAACCCACTAGCATGAGTAGGAGTTGTTTGAGCCCTGATGTGCCTACTCATTCATGCTTGTTGTCATGCCTGCTACTGCTCAGAGTTGAGTCAGGTCTGATTCATCGGGGATGAATTGGAATGTGGTGAACATGTCCCACCATGTGTGAGCTAAGTGTGTGGACACGATTTGGTAAAGGTAGCAGTGAGAGGCCATGTAGGAGTACATGGTGGGTTGTCTCATTGAAGCCCTCCTCAGGAACTGAGTTCTGTGTTTGTGATCCATGAACAGCTACTACCACTCATTGGGACCCTTAAATAATTGACCCTCTCGGCTTCTTAATCACTCTTGTCCTCTTCCGGGAGTTGCAAGTAGTTTCTGGTGTTTGTAGTATGCTGGAGGCCGTGCGGAGCGCTGACCCGAGGGGTGGGCTATGATGCGGTAGGCACGTGGTCGGGAATGCCGGGCACCCGTTTGGTGTCGCGGAACCCTGTACACATCGTTCGGGGCCGTATGTGGAAACCTCGGCCGGACTCCCTGTGGATGGAACCTGAATAGGCAATAAACCTAGACTAGAGACTTGAGTGTTTAGGTAGGCCGTGGCCGACACCCTCGCCAGGCTTCCCCTTGAAGGTTGCCGAGATACATGATGTGTACATGGCGGTAAGTGGCGAGAGCGTGTGTGAAGAAGTACACCCCTGCCGGGTTAACATCATCTATTCAAATAGCCGTGTCCGCAGTAAAGGACTTCTTGGTTGCCTGTACAGTTCATAGACAAGTGAAAGTGGATACTCTAAAATGCGCAAGATAAGAGTGAGTGCTATGGATGGCATTCTCATAGGGAGACGGGAGCGGATCCATAGGGGTGTATTGATATGGTGAATATGTGGACTCATAGTCGTAGTTCAGGATAGCCACCAAGTCAAAGCTGGCTTGCTGTAGTTAAACCCCACCATCCCCTTTGTTGATAATGATGCATATGTAGTTAGTTCTAATGTAAGTCTTGCTGGGTACATTTGTACTCACATTTGCCTATTTTATGTTTTTGCAAAGAGACTTCAGTCTCACTAGTAGTTCTGTGTGGACTTCGATGTTTAGCTTGTTACCTCAGCTACGATCTTGTGCCCTCGGTAGAATCTAGTAGATAGTCAGGCTTCTCAGCCCTTTTTCATTTGTACTCCCTCCGTTCCTAAATACTTGTGACTACATATGGTGCAAAATGAGTGAATCTACACTTTAAAATATGTCTACATACATCCGTATGTTGAGTCCATTTGAAATGCCTAGAAAGACAAGTATTTGGGAACCGAGGGAGTAGATGTCTGTACCCAGACAAGTTAAGCTTCCGCTTGTGCTTTGACATGTATGCTCTGAATGTTGGGTCATGAGACCCATGTTTGTAATATCTCGCTCCTCGGAGCCTATTGAATGAAATACTTGAGTTGTAGAGTCATGTTGTGATGCCATGTTGTATTTGCACATATCGAGCATATTGTGTGTATGTTATTGAAATGCTTGGTATGTGTGGGATCTGACTATCTAGTTGTTTATCCTTGGTAGCCTCTCTTACCGGGAAATGTATCCTAGTGCTTCCACTGAGCCTTGGTAGCTTGCTACTGCTCCGGAACACTTAGGCTGGCCGACATGTGTCCTTCTTCGTTCCTGTGTCTGTCCTTTCGGGGAAATGTCACACGGTGTCTACCGTAGTCCTGTTAGCCTGCTACAGCCCGGTTAACCGGAGTCCTGCTAGCCCAGTTGCTACAGCCCGAATTCACTCGCTGATGACCGACACGTTCGTTGCGGGGTCATGTATGCCTGTCCCTGTAAGTTAGTGCCACTTTCGGTTCACGACTAGCCATGTCAGCCCGGGCTCCTTGTCATATGGATGCTAGCGACACTATCATATACGTGTGCCAAAAGGCGGAAATGGTCCCGGGCCTTGTAAGGAGAAACCCGTGGGAATACCGTGCGTGAGGCCACAAAGTGATATGAGGTGTTACAAGCTAGATCGGTGTGGCATTGGGTCGGGGTCCTGACACGATGGGAGGGGGTGAAGCATGACTTAGGGATGCGCTTGTCCAAAATGTAGGGTGTGTTACAAAAGTACCCCCCACCGATTTGAACTAGCGTCCCTTTCGGCTCAGGGTTAGAAGGGGGATTTCGCGTGTCGGGATTTGGCAGCTGGAGGGAGTTTTCGCGCGCGTTGTAATTTCAAGATAGCAAGGCACAAGTTGTGAAGGCGCCAGTTTTGGGAGCACGATATCTGAATTTTTGGGATATAACAAGACGCGGGTTGAATTTTAGGGACAAGCCTAACATGTACTAATATTGTACTTGTATGTACCAAATCAATTCGCACTTCCCTCAACCAAAAACAAAATGAAAAAAAATAAAACTATTCACACCACACAAAGAGAGAGTCTTGCCCCGTTTTACTATACAAATGCTATTCAAAGCTACTCCCTCCTTCCATCTATATAGGGCCTAATGCGTTTTTCGATGCTAACTTTGACCAAATATTAGAGCAATAATATATGACATGGTTGAGGGAAGTGCGAATATTTGCTCTAATATTATTGCTTCAACGGTGGGAGGAAATATTAGAGCAATAACATATGGTCGAGGAAATATTTGATCCATCTATATAGGGCCTAATGCGTTTTTCAATGCATATTCCGATGCTAACTTACACAAAGCACACCGTTAAACTCGTCTATGAAAGGTTCTTTCATCGATATAATTTTCACATTGTGCATGTCATGTACTATTAATCTTGTCAATAGTCAAAGGCGGTCTTAAAAATCTCATTACGCCCTATCTAGATGGAAGGAGGGAGTATGAATCCATGTTATGTCCGATTAAATTTTTTCGCTTGCTGTATAATGCATGTAACCTACTTATACCAACATTTTAGTGCATTCCAAATGTCTATACTACCGCTGCAATTCGAACTAAATTTGAATTCGTTTCTCTATTTCAATAAGAATCTACAATCATGATTGTTGCCAACTTCAACCATCATTCGTGTATTACCTTAATAACACACCACATGATTACTATAGAGATAGCTATGAACTATGTTGTAAGTGCATCTAGTGCCCCTTAGTGATTTTGGTGTATTGAAGACTTATAGGTTAAGGGACTGATGCGTTTGTGAGTGTACACAGGTCTATAAGTCTATGAGGAGTTTGATATTTATAGAGAAAGTTGACCCCTAAAAATGAAGTTCTTCGACTGAAGACTTTGGATTTCTGAAGACTTTCTGAAGACTTTGAAAGTGAAGAAATTGGTGTGACCTTGAAGACTTGGTAATCATTCGAGGAACATGAAGCGTGAAGACTCTTGTTTTTATACTTTCATTTTCTCTTTCTTGAGTCATAGTAAACACCGTACTGTTAAAGGGGGTCGAGGAAATACTAAGGAAAATTTTCCATGTGATGCTCAACTCAAAATCCTACACCTACCAATCCCTTCGAGTGAAGCCATTGTAAATCTCATATAGTTCAGTCATATTCTTCAGTGATAGAGACAAAGTTCTTCTGGTCTCTAAGGAATTTGTTCTGACTGAGGAGTTAGGAATTCGCCAGTGCGGATTGCCTACACAGTGAGGAACATGATAGCCCTGATGAATTTGAGACTCAAAATTCTGACCGTTGCTATGCTATGTGCCAGCTGTACCAAAATATCTACCCACCTAATGGTCATATATTAGACAAGGGCATTTATGTCTTATCATGTCGGGTTGCTCCCTAGGATATAAATAGCTGCCCCCCTACAACCACTAGCTGGTTGGTTGCTCCGAGAGAAACTGACACTTGTCATTTGAGAGCATCCCATCCTCCGAGGACTTTGAGTGAAAATCATCATGTGAGGAAAACCCAAACCCAAACCTTCAAAACTCCAAAGTGATTGAGCATCACTGAAGAGATTGATTCCGCGTGGATCTGACGCTTGTTACCTTTGAAGACTGTGCTTCTTCCAGACGGTTAGGCATCAAGGTCTAGAGCATTCAAGAGGAATTGTGGATCACCGAGTGACCAAGTTTGTGAAGGTCCGAAAGTCACCTGAAGACTTACCACGAGTGATTGGGAGAGGTCTGTGTGACTTTAGCTCAAGGAGAATACGGTGAGGACTGTGTGTCCGGGACTGTGTGTCCTCGAGTTTGAATACTCAACCGCTCCAAGCAGATGTACAACTGAGACATCAGTTGGAACTGGTCTACCAAATCATTGTCTTCATCAAGCTTACTGGTTCTATCTCCTCAACTCTTTCATTTCCTCATTACTGTTGTTGTGTGCTTGTTCATATCTATTTGAAGACTTTGACTGAAGACTTTCTCAATTTCCTCAGTTCAATTTCTTCAGTCTGTCCGTCTTCGTCTTGTGTTATCCTGTGCTTACGCTTTCTGTACTCTGTGCTGGTCTTCATCTCATCATAATGACTATGCATGTATTCTGCTATGTTTACTTTTGAGTACTTATTCCGCTGCAAGTAGTTCTTCATTTAGAATTTTCCTCATCAGCAAATTCCTTAGTGAAGAATTCATAAAAATCGCCTATTCACCCCCCTCTAGTCGATATAACGCACTTTCATATGTGTACTACATGAACTCAAATTCTATTTTTTGAATACACTTGACGTTGATTCCAAATAATAGTACATTTGATGTACTAACTATATATTCATAATCTAAACCATGTTCCATACGTACACCATGTTTATCACATAAAGTATAGTGCCCCGCCCCTTACATTATGACAAGTATTTAGACCTGAGTTGCAAAAGCGACATATTAGCCCAAATTATAATCAATGTTCTACATTATGATATCTTCTTCAAGTATCCGCATCCACTTTTTTATAATGAATTATGATCTTTGTTCGTCTTTTACACGTTCACGATCCTCTTCTATTTGTAGCTAGCTAGCGCTAACTTTCTATCGTGCATGCACACGCCCGCCCCCTCTCACCCACCCTTAGCATCCCCTCCATCATGCACATTCGTTATTTCTCTTTAGGTCATCCACCCGCGGTGTGTGTAGGCCCCCGGCTCCTTCATTCCGGCAGACACCGGTCGATATACCTCTCTAGCCAAGTGTGCCTACAACAAACACATATATACTTCCCCTCTTCTCTTCTCACCGTCCATGCCGCCTATGTCCAATACGATTCCATGCAGGTGCACACTCCCGCCCCTCTTTTCATATCACATACTCGCACACTCCTCCCCCCTCGACATGGTAGGCCTCTCGCACCACCTCCTAGCCGCACCCTCTCCCCCTGTCTGTCTCTCTGGACCTTATTTGCTTCTAACTCATGCATGCGTGTATATGAACTGATCTCTCTAGATATAGCCAGGTCGACTATAATTCGTTTTCACCAAGCACCGATACACTTACCTCGCTAGTTATGTCTCTCCCTTTCTCGGACACACAATGGTTGATCTTCCTATGTAGTTACGTATGCTTACCACAACCATATCTTCTCCCCTCATCATCCTTGAATACCTCCCAACCCGTCTCTCACATGCACGTGCATAGACAGACAGACATCCCCCGCCCTCTCTTATTGATATTGCACTCATACCCTCTGTCGGTGTCAAAATTGGCGGATCTCGGGTAGGGGGGTCCCAAACTATGCGTCTAGGTGGATGGTAACAGGAGACAAGGGACACGATGTTTTACCCAGGTTCGGGCCCTCTTGATGGAGGTAAAACTCTACGTCCTGCTTGATTAATATTGATGATGTGGGTATTACAAGAGTAGTTCTACCACGAGATCAAGGAGGCTAAACCCTAGAAGCTAGCCTATGGTATGATTGTTGTTGTCCTACGGACTAAAACCATCCAGTTTATATAGACACCGGAGAGGGCTAGGGTTACACAGAGTCGGTTACAATGGTAGGAGATCTACATATCCGTATCGCCAAGCTTGCCTTCCACGCCAAGGAAAGTCCCATCCGGACACGGGACGAAGTCTTCAATCTTGTATCTTCCTAGTCTTGGAGTCCGGCCGATGATGATAGTTCGGGTATCCGGACACCCCCTAATCCGGGACTCCCTCAGTAGCCCCTGAACCAGGCTTCAATGACGACGAGTCCGGCGCGCATATTGTCTTCAGCGTTGCAAGGCGGGTTCTCCTTCAAATTCCACGTGCCTGCTGAATAGTGTCCGACTTACTTGTAAATGTTGCGCTCCTTGGCTTCCACGTCCAATAATGGCCCTCTTCCACGTGTCGTATGAATGCGAAAAGCTAGGGTATTCTTGCGTTTTACCCCCTAGCCGCGCGAATAAGCTGCTTATAAGAGAGGCGAGGATCTAGATCCAAATCACACCATCCTCCTTCCACAAGTACTCATCAAAGCGCCTCTGACAAAAATCCATTCCATCATGGATAGTCGACGTGGCTCCTCCTCTCGCGCTCCCAGCCCTCAGCCAGGAGATTGGAGGAAATGTTCAGTTCTGCATAGCGAGCTAGTGATGCTCCAAGCAGAGGGATATCTTCCCCCAGCCTTCATGGTTCCGGTTCGAGCCAGACTGGCCACCTACCAGGGTGGAAAGCAGGCGGAGAGCGTCCCCAATCCCTCCAAAGGAGAGCGGGTATGCTTCATCCCTTATCTAATAAGGGGACTCGGATTTCCCATACATCCATTTTTCCGGGGGCTCCTGGAGTTCTATGGACTCCAGCTTCACCACCTTACACCTGCCTCCATTTTGCACATCGCGGGCTTTGTAGCTCTTTGCGAGCTGTTCTTGGGCATCGAGCCCCATTTTGCGTTGTGGAAGAGATTGTTTTGCCTCGTACCCCGTTCTCACGAGGGGTCGATATATCAAGTGGGAGGAGCCAAAATATGGCGCATCGCCGGGACCGGATATCTATCCGGAACCCCAAAGAAGGCGTCCGAAGACTGGCCTTTAGAATGGTTTTATATGGAAGACGCCCCTCTGCCGGATCCAGTTCATATCGGCCTCCCGGAGTTCAGCAACGCTCCCCTGAAGAAACGCCTGAGTTGGCGCCCGCGGAGCCCTCAACGGGAAGATGATGGGAGCGTCCAATATCTGATGGGCCGGATAAGGTTACTGGCCCACTCCAGATTGACCATGATTGGAGTCATGGTCACGTGCATTATGCGAGGGGTGCAGCCGCTCCAATATAGGGGCCACCCCATGTGGGATTTCAATGGGGAGGATGACACCACCCGTCATGGCCGCAAGGGGCCGGGATCGGCCGCCGATCTGGTGAAGATCCTGTCCGGCTTGTACAAGGGGGAGAAGGAGGACTTCCTCCGCATGAGTCCATTGAATGGATTCTCCATGAATAACCCTCGGAACTGGGTAAGCGGACATTTATCTATTCGATCCATATTCCCAAAGTTAAGTGTCTCACTTTGTGATTTTGACGCAGGAGCTGCGCCGGGACGTGGAGGGCATACAAAGCCTGACTCCACAGCCTGAGGATCCGGGACGATCCCTTGATCCGGCCTCCAAAGAGGATCCGAACATAAAGGTGGAGCTGATTGACGGGGTGTTCCACCAACTTAGCATGGACAATGCTCTAGTCGCCATTACGGCTGACTACCCCGGTTTATCTCCGGCTTCCTAGGTGACTAAGACCGGAGTCCTGACACCATTACTTGTCCCATGCTCATTTCTGACCACCGTATACCAACGGTGCTCCACAGGAGGCGCCTTTAAGGCGAGAAGCCGAACCCGTGGCGGCTGACCAACAAGGGTCAGTTCGGCCCAGCAGGCGGAAGAGGAGTACGGCGCGAATCGAAACATCGCTGCAACAGTACGGCGCACCGCCGGTTTTAAGGGAAAGATTCCCAGGAGGTATATTAACGCTCATGATTTTTCCAGGAGAAAGAGCGCTCGCCGGACAGTGTCCGGAGAGGTTGCCAATCGAGCCTCCGCCAGCCATGCTCCAATGGGTGGTCCGGAAGGGGAGGCGAACACAAGGCATGAGCCGGATGCTCCTCCAACGGAGGATGCCGACAAGCTGTCCGCCACCAGGTCTGAGGTGGAGAGCGCCATGAATCACAGGCGCCGCCGGACGGTTCTTTGTGACATGTGTTTCTCTCGGGAGGCACTGAATGCCTTTAATGTGGGAGACGCGCACCTCCGTGCCGCTCGAGATGGTCTAACCAGAGCCACGGAGCAGTATGTGAAAGACATACGGGTGAGGAATTTTAATAGTTATATATGCCAGTAGCCCCCGAGACTTAAAATAGTTAGAATAACTGATTTAAGGATCATTTGTTATGCAGGATCTTACAGAGAAGAATACCTGTCTGTCCTAGGATCTTCAAGAGTGCAAGGCCCAACTTGAGGCCGTGCTAGCCGCCGCAGGGGGAGCCACAGAGACCCCCCTCTGTAATACATACTTCGAAAAGATAAGTAGTTTATGAAGTGCGGCATGTGCGTAAGTCTGACAATAATATTGCAGAGGGTGCCGGACTGGAACCGGACAAGCAACATCTGCTGCGCCAGCTGAAGGCCAGCGAGAAGGTTCTTATGAGGGTGCAGCAGGAGAGGAACAAACTCCAAGATGCCAACACCAGCTGGGCAAAGAACTAAAAGATGTTCGGGTCCAGCTGTCTGACTCCGTAAAGGAGAATCGGCGGCTTCATCGCGGCATTTACAGTAAGTGCTTGAGCAAACTCTTTTGAAAAGAAGAGTTCGGCGAGGAAGTCGATTGACAGAAATGTGTCTATAGGTGTGCTCACGGGTCGTCCGGCGGAGGAAATGCCTGGTTCCACGGGTGACCTTCTTCCCGAGCTGCTGCAACTGCATGAATGTATTCGGCAGGCGATGAGCAGCGTCGTTCAGGCCTTATGGCCATCCGTCTCCCTACCCGAGGGTCTTGGAGGGCTTGCTGAGAAGCTTCAGGGAGTACGGCAGCGCTTCCGTCTGTGGAAGATATTGGCCTACCGTCAAGGCACCAGAGAGGCCCAGGCCATGGTGAAGACGCGGTACATGAAGGCTGATCCAAACCACATGGCCGAGGTCGGACCTGTGGGGCCCGATGGGAAGGAGATCCCTGTGAGCTTAATGTACGACCAAGTAGAGTTGGCCGCGAAATATTCCCAACGGGACTGTAAACTAGACAGCCTATTAGATGGGATTGAAGAGGAGTTCAATCAGTCAATTTGACGATGTAATTTTAAAATGACATGTAAAATGCCTTCTAGCCGGATTGTAGATCGTTTGTCTTTGCGGACCTTTTCGCTTCAACCTCGGGACCCAACAGTCCGGAGTGTGTCCGAATACCCTAACGGTTATATAAAAACCGGGGCATGCATGGAGACCAGGCGTAGGGGTCATTAGTGCTTTATCAGACAAGTGCCCAACTAGTTATGTTATATTACATGGTTAGTAAGAAACATCTTCCAGGGAGAATAGTTCCGTTAGGGGTTCCTTTCCCTGGGAGGCATGTCCTAAGGTGCATGTCCGTACTGCGAAGAGAGCAGAAAAAGCATCTGGGGGCAGATAAATAAATAAGTAATAAATCATCTTTCAAGTCACCGACCGAATATTCCCTTAAGAACGCTAGCTTTTGGCTTCACCCAGTCTAAGGTACACATCCAGATGACCCGGCAGTAACAATCGCAGAGGTGCTCCCTTTACCTCCTAGCCGAACAATCGGGAACGTAGGGGTAAGCACAGGAGCCAAGCAACCCAGCTTGGCCAAAACTTAAGTCATATCGATGCATATAATGGTGAATAAAAGGTACATGCGGAAGTATGACACATGTGTTGGGCATGAAGCCCGTATAAATAAGCTTCTGTTAAAGAAGCTCCCAGGTATAATGAGTGCGAGTAGCACATCAAGTGTGTGCGAACAGTGCGCAGATCAGACCTCAAAGGCTTTTACTAAAAAGGGGGAAGAAGGAAAGGAACAAAAGACAGCAAAAATATAAAAGGTGGACGGAGGAAGGAGACGAACTCTGAGTCCGGCGCTAGGCGTAGAATCTTCGGAGACGGGTTGCGTTCCATGGGTTCGGCTCGAGTCGGTTGTCAGATGCATTACATAGACGGTATGCTCCGCCAGTCAGGACTTGGTCGATGACGAAGGGACCTTCCCATTTGGGCTTAAGTTTGTCCTTTTTCTTGTCCGGCAGGCGTAGAACTAGCTCGCCAACATTGTAAGTTTTGGCCCGTACTTCTCTCTTTGATATCTTCGAGCCTGCTGCTGATAGAATGCAGAACGAGCTTTTGCCACGTCCCTCTCCTCCTCTAAGGCGTCCAAACTGTCCTGCCAATCCAACTCAGCTTCTCTTTCTTCGTACATGCGCATGCGAGGTGAGTCATGAATTATATCGCAGGGCAAAACTGCCTCTGCGCCGTACACCATAAAAAATGGTGTGAATCCAGTAGTGCGGTTCGGCGTGGTCCACAGCCCCCAGAGTACAACGTCGAGCTCCTCTACCCAGTGCGTGTTAGATTCCATGAGGGACCGCACTAATCTGGGTTTGATGCCGCTCATGATTAGACCATTTACTCGTTCGACTTGACCGTTAGTTTGGGGGTGATAGACTGAAGCGTAGTTGAGTCTGATGCCCATATTTTTGCACCAGAGTTTAACCTCGTCGGCCGTGAAATTCGTGCCATTATCAGTGATGATGCTGTGGGGGACGCCATAACGGTGTACTACCCTGGATATGAAGTCTATCACGGGTCCGGATTCTGCCGTCTTAACAGGCTTGGCCTCTATCCATTTGGTGAATTTGTCCACCATGACCAATAGGTATTTTTGCTTGTGGGTTCCCCCTTTAAGGGGTCCAACCATGTCAAGCCCCCAGACCGCGAAAGGCCAGGTGATGGGTATAGTTTTGAGGGCGGTGGGTGGCATGTGGCTTTGATTAGCAAAGAGCTGGCAACCGACGCATCGTTGGACTAAGTCCTGAGCATCTGCCCGGGCAGTCGGCCAATAAAATCCTGTACGGAAGGCCTTGCCTACAAGGGCCCGGGCAGCGGCGTGGTGCCCGCTGAGTCCAGCGTGAATTTCAGCCAGGAGATTTCGCCCTTCCTCTTCAGAGATGCACCTTTGAAGGACTCCGGTTGTGCTCTTCTTATAAAGTTCTCCCTCATGGACCTTGTAGGCTTTAGATCGCCGAACTATGTGGCGGGCCTCATTTTGGTCTTCGGGAAGTTCCTGCCTAGTTAAGTAGGCTAGGAATGGTTCCGTCCACGGGGCAATTACTGCCATTATTTCATGGGTTGACGGTGTTATTTCATTGGCTGAGCCAGCGACTGTGTCATAAGGTTCCGTGTTGGGTGGCGTGGTTGGTTCTGGGTTGCTATTTCTGAACTCCTCTTCCCATAATACGGATGGCTTAAAGAGCCGCTCCAGGAAAATGTTTGGAGGGACGACGTCGCGTTTTGCGCCGATGCGCGCCAACACGTCGGCTGCCTGGTTATTATCCCGGGCTACATGGTGGAATTCGAGTCCTTTAAACCGAGCTGACAATTTTAAGACGGTGTTACGATAGGCTGCCATTTTCGGATCCTTGATGTCAAAGTCTCCATTTACTTGGGATATTGCAAGGTTTGAATCCCCGCGCACCTCTAGGCGTTGAATACCCATGGAGATTGCCATCCGGAGACCATGTAGAAGGGCCTCATATTCGGCTGCATTGTTGGAGTCCGTGTACATTATCTGAAGTACGTATTGGACTGTGTCTCCGGTTGGGGACGTCAATACGACGCCAGCCCCCAAGCCGGCCAACATTTTGGAGCCGTCGAAATGCATGATCCAATTGGAGTATGCGCCGTACTCTTTAGGGAGTTCGGCTTCGGTCCATTCGGCGATGAAGTCAGCCAAAACTTGCGACTTTATAGCTCGCCTTGGTTTGTAGGTTATGTCAAATGGTAAGAGCTCAATGGCCCATTTTGCAATCCTGCCCGTCGCGTCGCGGTTGTTTATAATGTCGTTGAGAGGTACTTCGGAGGCCACTGTTATCGAGCACTCTTGAAAGTAGTGTCGCAGCTTCCGGGATGCCATGAACACCGCGTAAGCTATTTTTTGATAATGTGGATACCAGGACTGGCATGGAGTTAAGGCAGTGGATACGTAGTACACTGGTTTTTGAAGAGGGAATTTGTGTCCTTCTGTTTCTTGTTCGACGATGAGCACTGCGCTTACAACTTGATGTGTTGCCGCGATATATAATAACATTGGTTCGCCTAGGTTGGGCGCGGCCAGGACCGGATTTGTTGCTAATATGGCCTTTATTTCTTCGAGTCCGGCCGTGGCGGCATCCGTCCACTCGAAGTGTTCGGTGCGTCGGAGGAGGCGGTAGAGAGGCAGTGCCTTTTCTCCCAAACGGGAGATGAAGCGGCTTAGAGCCGCCACGCATTCAGTCAGTTTTTGTATTTGTTTGAGGTCTTTTGGGATATCCAATTGTGACAGAGCTCGGATCTTGGCTGGGTTTGCTTCAATTCCTCTACCGAATACAATGAAGCCCAAGAGCTTTCCGGCTGGTACGCCGAAAATGCATTTTCCGGGTTGAGCTTAATGTCATATGCTCGGAGGTTGTCGAATGTGAGCCTCAAATTGTCTACTAGAGTTTCGATGTTTTTGGTCTTAACGACCACGTCATCTATGGGTAGCCAGACATGTCTGAATCATGTGCTGATATGTTGCGCCGGCGTTTTTGAGTCCGAAGGGCATTGTGTTGAAGAAGAATGGTCCATATGGAGTAATGAATGCCGTTGTGGCCTGGTCTGTTTCCGCCTTCTTGATTTGATGGTATCCGGAGTATGCGTCGAGGAAACACAATGAATCGTGCCCCGTGGTAGCATCGATGATTTGGTCGATGCGGGGAAGGGGGAAAGGATCCTTTGGACATGCCTTATTAAAGTCTTTAAAATCGACACAAAGGCGCCAGGATTTGTCCTTTTTTGGTACCATTACCAGGTTCGCTAGCCAGTCCGGATGTTTTATATCTCTGATGAATCCGGCTTCTAATAGTTTGGCTAGCTCCTCTCCTATTGCCTGTCTTTTTGGTTCGGAAAATTGTCGAAGAGCCTATTTGACTGGCTTGAATCCTTTTATGATATTTAGGCTGTGCTCTGCCAGCCTGCGTGGGATTCCTGGCATATCTGAAGGGTGCCAGTAAAAAATGTCCCAATTTTCCCGAAGGAATTCTCGTAGTGTGGCTTCTACATCAGGGTTTAATTGTGCCCCAATGGAGGCCGTCTTTGTGGGGTCCGTTGGATGGACTTGGAATTTGACTATTTCGTCTGCTGGTTTAAAAGAGGTGCACTTAGATCTCTTATCGAGTATCACATTGTCCCTATTCACCATGAAGCGCAGTGCAGTGAGTTCCTCTGCCGCTAGGGCTTCGGATAGTGCCTCTAGGGCTAGTGCGGCTGTCTTATTTTCAGCGCGGAGTGCTATGTCCGGATCACTGACCAGAGTGATGATTCCATTGGGCCCGGGCATTTTAAGCTTCATGTACCCGTAATGGGGTACAGCTTGGAAAATTGTGAATGCCTCTCGCCCTAATAGAGCGTGATATCCGCTGCTGAACGGGGCCACTTGGAACGTGACTTCCTCGGACCTGTAGTTGTCCGGTGAGCCGAACACCACATCTAGTGTGATTTTTCCTGTGCAGCGTACTTCCCGACTAGGGATTATTCCTCTAAAGGTTGTGCTGCTTCGCTCAATGCGGCTCCAGTCTATTTCCATTTTTTGGAGGGTTTCCTCGTAGATGAGGTTTATTCCGCTGCCGCCATCCATGAGTACCTTGGTAAGACGAAAGCCGTGCACTATTGGACCGAGGACCAGTGCGGCTGGTGCTCGGGCTATTCGTAATTTAGGTTCGTCGCTGGCATTGAAGGTGATAGCCGTGTCGCTCCATGGATTTGTTGTTGCTACTTGGTAGACTTCGGCGAGGCTGCGGATTGTTCGTTTCCGCATATTATTTGATGCGAAAGTCTCGAAGACTGTTAATACCGTATTGGTACTGTTGGGCTGTTTCTCCGGGGTTAGAAGACCTTCGCCACTTTTGGCCACCTGCCGTAGTATCCAACATGCTCAAAGGCTATGTGTTGGAGTGGCGCCCTCTGTATTATGGATTTTGCAGGGTCCACTGAGCCATCCCTCCAGTACGGTTCCGTACCCTTTAGGGGGTTTTTGCTTTTTGGTTTTTGACCCAGGTGCTTGAGCATGGTGCACCCTTTTATTCCGGACTAGGGTTGTGTTCAGGGCCGGATTGTCCCAAAATCTGGTTTCGGTTTTCCAGGCACTCTCCATCGCACAATATTTTCGTACTATGGTCGCCAGGTCGGCAAAGCGCGTAACTTCGCGATGACTTATGGCGTTCATGATTCCCTTGTCTGTGCAATTGTTGCAGAAAATAGAGATTGCGCTTTCCTCACGGTAGTCCTTTATCCTGTGCATAACCAGGAGGAATCTGGCCCAGTAATGATGTACTGTTTCATAGGGCTCTTGCCGTATTTGAGATAGATCGCTTGTGTTTGGGTGGGCGGGTGGAATTAAATTCGGAACCCCGCCCAATCTGAGGCTCAAACGCCGAGGAGTTTCCGGATTTGGAAGTTTGGATTGCTGGACGTCGTCCAACGAATCTAGTCCGCTGCCTGACTTTAGGTTCAGTATTCGATTGACGTCCGTCCCTTTGCGGGAATCCGGCATGGAGGGATCGGGAATCCGGACATAACTGGTTTTTAACATAGAAGAAGAGTCGCCGCGTTGTTCTTCTACCACAACAACATGGTGGGTAGCCTGGGGAGAGTTAATTTCTCTTAGATCGGTTTTAAGCCCAATCTGATCGTAGTCTGTAGCGACTCCCAGGGCGGCGATGCGATCCAAGAGCTCGTTTACGGAATAGAGCTCCATCGGATCCAGCTGCTCGGTGAATTCCGAGTTGACGCGAAGATCGCTTTTGATGACCCGAGAGGTCATCATCGAAGCGGTGGCCGAACAGGCGGTCATAAGAAAACCACCTAGCCGGATAGCTTGACCGGCGGCCAAAGCTCCTTTGGCAATGGTACCGTCTTTAAAGACGGGAAGAGGCATCCTTCCTGATTGCGACGACACATAGGAACTCTCAATGAAAGCACCAATGTCGGTGTCAAAACCGGCGGATCTCGGGTAGGGGGTCCTGAACTGTGCATCTAGGCGGATGGTAACAGGAGACAAGGAACACGATGTTTTACCCAGGTTCGAGCCCTCTTGATGGAGGTAAAACCCTACGTCCTGCTTGATTAATATTGATGATGTGGGTATTACAAGAGTAGATCTACCACGAGATCAAGGAGGCTAAACCCTAGAAGCTAGCCATGGTATGATTGTTGTTGTCCTACGGACTAAAACCATCCGGTTTATATAGACACCGGAGAGGGCTAGGGTTACATAGAGTCGGTTACAATGGTAGGAGATCTACATATCCGTATTGCCAAGCTTGCCTTCCACGCCAAGGAAAGTCCCATCCGGACACGAGACGAAGTCTTCAATCTTGTATCTTCATAGTCTTGGAGTCCGGCCGATGATGATAGTTTGGGTATCCGGACACCCCCTAATCTGGGACTCCCTCACCCTCCGTTTGTCTAGGGTTCCGGCAGACCCTTGAGGTTCAAACTCTGGGGTGCGCGTGAAGATCTCTCCCCTACCAACTCACGTCTCGAAGCCTCGCAAGGAATCTAAAATAGCTAGATGAACAACACAAGGGACGCAAGGTTTATACTAGTTCGGGCCATCATTGTGGTGTAATACCCTACTCTAGTTTGTGGTGTGTGTGGATTGCCTCAAGGGCTAAAGAGGAACAATAAAAGGGAGAACAACCTCGCGAGGGGTGTTCTTGAGCTGGTGCGATGAACTGCTTGGGTGAGTTCAGTTGCCTCTCTCTCTCTAGTCTACCCAAAATCTGGATCCCTCTACTCTGTGGTGGCTAGCTCTATTTATAGAGGCCCTGGGCCTCTTCCCAAATAATGAGCGTGAAGGGTGCCAACAATTGGCCATTTTGAAGGGGAACATCTAGTACACTTATCCTGACCAAAGTTGGTCTTCGACTGCCAAAGACTCTGACGGTGACGCCGTCCTGGGCTCCACGGTGACCTCCATCGTCCTGCCGCTCCGCTGGTCTTGGTCTCGTTGCACCGAAATGGTAACCTTTGCTTGATGCCTTGGCCTGTGCTTGCCCCCTTTGCACCGAAGGGGAAACAAGGACACTGCATAGGCTGGCACCCTCCTGGCGCCCGCCTGGTCTCAATCGTCATGGCTTGCATCACGGGCACCTCGCGAGGTACCCCGCCTTGATCTCTCCGCCTCCTCGCGAGCCCGCCTGATGAGGCTGCTCCCGAGGAAGCTTCTTGTCGTCCGCCCCGCGAGGCTTGGCCCCTCGCGAGGGTCTTGAGCTTGAGCTAATGAAGCTGGGCTGCACTGGGCCTCCGCTTGAGCCACGCCACAGGCCGCAGGCAGGCAAGTTTGGGGACCCTTGTTCCCAGAACGTTGAAAGTAGCCCCCGGGCCCAAGGCGCGCCCGGACTTGGCTTAACAGAGAAGCGAAGGGGCAAGTGCGAAGCGCTACGGGCCCCAATAGCCTGCGGCCTTGGGTGCCACGTGGCGATTGATTGGTCGTGGGCGTCTCCGCTTCCCCACGACGCCTCGGCAACCATCCGTCTGATGAAAGGGGCGCCCGGGCCAGACTTTCTTGCTTTGTTCTCGTTCGTCTTGCTCTAGATCCCCTTTCTCGCTCTTCTCCTTCTTGCTTCTGAAATCCTCTAGATCTAACTCAATCCTTCACATCTGGCGAGCCATGGTGCCCCGCAAGACCCCGACCGAGGCCTGGTACTCACCGGCTCTGGATCCTCCGAACGTGTCGGAGAAGAACCTCGCCCTTACGCGCCTGATGACGGTGGCGCAGGGCAAAGTGGGGGCGACCGTGCTCAAGGCCGACTCCGCCTAGCCTGAAGGCAAGGGGAGCACCTTCTACCCGCTCTTTGTGAGCGCCATCATCGCCGGTCTGGTGGCTCCTTTTTCTGAGTTCTTCCTTGCTATTCTATGCCAATACATGTTGCAAGCTCTACACCACCACCCCAACTTTGTTCTTCTCTTGGCAATTTTCGCCTACTACTGTGAGGCTCAGGTTGGAGTGATGCCCTCAGTGGCCTTGCTGCGCCATTACTTTTCCCTCCGGATTTCTGGTGCCCACATCATCGCATGTGCGAGCTTTATCGCATACTCCAACTCCAATGCCATATCGAAGCCTGGGAAAAGGATTGAAGGCTTCCGGAGCAAGTGGGTGATGGTGGATGCTGGGCGCATCCACCCTTGGCTGGTGCTGCCTACGGTGCAGCCCAAGGCCGTTGATGCGTGGTCTCGCGCAGAGCTTGATGACCCCCGTGCGAAGTTGGTGCTGAAGAGGATGAACGCGGACCTGAGGCCAGGCAACTTGGGGGCGGCGAAGCTGACCGGGGCTACGCTTCTGAGGGAGTTCCTGGATGTAACGCCCTGGATCTATTGCGCCAGGTGTCTGTCAGTTATTCGCCGTAGTTTCCATGTCATTTGCTTGCCTGTTGCATTTTGCCATGTCATCATGTGCATTTCATTTTGCATACATGTTCATCTCATGCATCCGAGCATTTTCCTCGTTGTCCGTTTTGCAATCCGACACTCCCATGTCATCCGGCGCCCCTTTTACCTCTTTTTGTGTGTAGGTGTTAAACTTTCTCGGAATGGCCCGAGGTTTGCCAAGTGGCCTTGGTTCACCACCGGTAGACCGCCTGTCATGTTTCGTGCCATTTGGAGTCTGTTTGATACTCCAACGGTTAACCGGGGAACCGTAAAGCCTCTTTTGTTTGCAGCCCAACACCCCTCCAAAGTGGCCCAATAACCCATCCAAACCCCCTCCATGCTCTCGGTCTTTCGATCGTGATCGTGTGGGCGAAAACCGCACTCCATTTGGAGTCTCCTAGCTCCCTCTACCTATGTATTTGTCTCCCCCTCCTCATTTTTCGCGGTACAAACCATAACTTTTTGCCCTCTTCGCCGCCGGACATAATCCCCGCAGCCGGACATGTCCGCCGCCGCCTCCACAGCCAACCCCGTCGTGCCACATGGCATCCGCCGCCTCCCTCCGCCGCGGCTCGCTCAGGCCCGTGCGGGGCCCGCTCGAGCCCACTCGGGGCCCGAGCGCTGCCGCCCGTCCCGTTCTGTGCCGCCTCCGCCGCCCGGCCCCTTCGCCACCTCCGTCTCTGGCCGCCGCCGGCGAGTAGTTCGCGGGTGCCGACCTCGCCGTCTGCCGCCC